>NC_051160.1:77629799-77668081 GCF_013339745.2 Dermacentor silvarum
CGCTGCTGCAATAAGGTTGGGACACGAGGAATCGAAAACTGGATAAGTCTTGGTGTCGCTGATGTGAAGCCTTGGGTCGCCGTACGAAATTGGTGCAGAAGCGGCGGACAGGAAGTCCCATCCTAATATAATCTGATGAGCGCACGTCCAAAGCACCGCAAGTTGCACATGATGATGAATACCGTCTATCAGAACGCGAGCTGTGCACTGTCCGGTAGGAAAGATGGGAACATCATTGGCACCACATAGGACCGGACCAACATACGGCGTTTGCACTTTTCGCAGACGAGTGCACAGTTCACGATGTATAACAGAAATAGCGGCTCCAGTATCTACAAGGGCGTCGACAGATCCACCTTCCACACAAACCGAGAGCAAATTGGCGGGGCGAGCAGGAGGAATTGGGAAAGTCCGACACGATGCAGTTTCTCCTCCAAAAACTGCAGCCTCTAGTTTTCCGCACGGGTGTCCACAACATGGAAAGCAGCGCGCAAGGGCGATGAAGAACGGCGGTAAGGTGAAGGAGAACGACGCCGGGGCGAGCGGGATGCTCGAGCCATGTCCTGGGAAGGTGAAGGAGAGCGACTAGAAGTTGTGTGTACGGTCCGGGAACGTAGGAATCTAACCCTGGTGTCCTGTCTCGCTCAAAGTTGACGTAGCCCCGCCTTTCACCTGGGTGACGCCCGGGAACGTACGAGTCAAACCTAGGTGCGCTGTCTCGCTCAAAGGTAGCATAACCCCGCCTTTCATCCTGCTGACGCCAACGGCAGTAGCCAGAAATGTGGCCGCGAGTACCACAGTAGAAACAAACCGGACGCGACGACCGCCACGGAGAGAAGTACAACTGTGCAGGAGTATTCGCTGCCAGCGAAGCTAGGGGGTCGCGGTAAGCTTCGGCAGGTGGAGACTGGATGGTCGAGGGAGGCCAGGAGGCAATTTCGGCATAACTTGGCGGACGAAATGGTCCAGTAGGCTTTTCCATTTGGGCGTTTGTCATCGGCGCCAGTTCGTCCTTGATGATGTCACGCAGTCCAGTAGGAGCGGGGTGAACGGTCGCAAGCGTCGCAGGTCCAGAAAGGTGTCCGTGAAGTTCCTCCCTGATGAGAGTGCGTATCAGGGCTCGCAACTCAGAATCACCGTTGAGACGAGGGTTTCAAGAGGCGCGTGGCAGTCGAATAGACTGGAGTGTGTCCAGACGTTGGCATGCTGTGATAATATCACCGCATGCCAACGTCTAGACACGCTCCAGTCTATTCGCCTGCGTTGGTGATAATAACACCAACGCAGTTTGGGCTCTGCATGACAAGAGCATTAAAGGCGACTGTGTTGATGCCCTTCAGTATGGGCGAACATGGTGAGCTTCCGCCTTGTCACTCTGTGCACGGCGGCAGAGAGCGAGGACGTCCTCAATGTAGGATGTATAGGACTCGTCCTGTTCTTGTACGCGCGTTGCCAGGCTCTGTTTCGCGATTTCGGAGCGTCCAGACTACATGCCGAATATCTGGCGAAATTGCTGGGTGAATGATGGCCAGTCCGAAAAGTCAATTTCGTGGTTAAAAAACCACGTTTTCGCAACTTCGGTTAGGTAAAAGGAGACATACCGCAATTTGTGCGTATCGTCCCAATGGTTGACGTCGCTGGCTCTGTTGTAGTGATTGAGCCAATCTTCCACGTCGTCGCCGCGGAGGCCGGCAAAGAGGGGAGGATCGCGGTGTTTGGGGTTCACCATCCAGGTAGGCCCAGCTGGCTGTGCAGAGGTGGTAGCAGCCCTGGAGGATGGGTTGGTTTCTGCCATCACCGTGGTAGGCGAGAGCAAACGACGACCGGACCGGAGCTCCAGGGGAATCGGGCAAGTAAGAGGACGTGGGAATCGAAGCACGCTCCACCACTTGTGAGACGTCGACCGATGCGATGCCTTTATTTCCGAGCAGTCGCCCGAGTCAGAGACGAAGCACCGCACGAGACAAAAGATGATGATGAGTCGTATGTACAGATGACGACGACGATATGCACAAATAGCGCTCACACAAGATGATGAGTCGTTTGTACAGATGACGACGACGATATGCGCAAAATGCGCTCACAATATATAGTGTTTCGTTTACAATGCCGAATTTATGTGGTTCGGTTTGGATACAAGAAATTAAACCTATTTTTGGAAGTTGGCGGAGTGCTAGAAGCCTGCTTCATCTCCGCCGCGGGTAAGCCTAGTATTGCACTATCTGCGGGATGGGCCCACGCATTGCTGGCCACATGCCGTGATACAGAGGTAAGCCGGGCAGGGGCCAGGGGGGCTCCCTCGGGAATGCATGAGGAAGATGCATACAGGGGGTAGAGGTAAACGGCTTCGGTATAATAAATAACTACGAGAAAGCGTGGTGCGGGGACGAGCATTCTAACTTGCAAATACTGGCACAATAACGAAAGCTTTATTTTTTTCCTTCCAGTAGCCTCCAGTTAGATTGTCAGCGTCAAATACAATTACAGCAAATATTATTTCATTCAGAGTCCACGTTTCCTGATTGAACATTGAGAAATACCAAAAATAAAGACTTCTATTGACATAAGGAGGAACAGAGGTCACTGACTGGGTAGAATGCACTGTAGGGTAAACAGGCACCCACTAGATGGCGTGCAAGGCCACTGGCTCAAGAAAATTTCCAACCAAGTAGAGGGTAATTAAAAGTGTAAATAGACAACCAGGAGTCAAAAGAAAGATAATGACCGAAATAGAGACAGAAAATTAGATGCAAAGAATAGAAACAAAAAATATTATGGAGATATACCAGAATGGGAAGAAATAAATTAGAAGGTAAAATCTGTAAGATAGCACAAATAGATGTGCATTGCTATTTCAGGGTCGAGCTCGTTGTCTAAGGACAAAAGCATACCGGAGCAAATATTCGAAAGAAGATAAGGCATGTGTCATCAGCATCATCATCATCAACCTATATCTATGTCCACTGCAGGACGAAGGCCTCTCCCTGCGATCTCCAATTACCCCTGTCTTTCGCTAGCTGATTCCAACTTGCACCTGCGAATTTCTTCATCAGCCCACGTAGTTTTCTGCCGTCCTCGACGGCACTTCCCTTCACTTGGCACCCATTCCGCAACTCTAATAGTCCAACGGTTATCCGTCCTGTGCATTAAATGTCATGCCCACCTCCATTTTCTTTTTTGTATATTTATTTCACTTAGAAATTCGGCTATCCTCACTTGCTATCTGATCCACACCGCTCTTTTCTTGTCCCTAAACGTTAGGCCAAACATTTTTATTTCAAACGATATTTGTGTGGTCCTTAACTTGTTCTGCAGCTTCCTTGTTAACCTCCAAGTCTCCTCCCCATATGTTAGCACCAGTAGACTGCAATGATTGCACACTTTTCTTTTCAGCGACAGTGGCAATGCCTGCCGTATGCGCCCCAACCTAATTGTATTATTCTTTAATTTTCCTTCTCATGATCAGTGTTCCCTGTGAGTAATCGACCTAGATAAACGTACTCCTTTACAGACTCTAGAGCCCGACTGGCGATCCTAAATTCTTGTTCCGTTGCAGGACATTGAAGATTGACTTTGTCTTCTCCATAATAATCTTCAACCCCACTCGTACATTTTCTTGGTTAAGGTCCTCAATCATTTGTTGTAATTTGTAATTCGTCCCTATTGTGGCTGAGTAGGATAATGTCATTTGCAAACCGAACGTTGCTAAGATATTCACCATTGATCCTCACTCCTAAGCCGAACAGCCTGAGTCTAAGAGCTTGAACACTTCTTCTAAGAATCCGCCCATCTGTGCAGTTGTCCAGTGGGGTCTTTTAGTGTCGAAAGCCAGCACAAGGCATGGTGATCTGTAACCACGGAAAATGTACGGCTGTACAAGTAGGGGCGGAATTTGGCTGCTGCCCAAACTAACGCCAGGCAGTCCCTTTAGGTAATTCAAGAAGTCCTCTCGGCGGGTGACATGAGGCGGCTGGCGTATGCAATTACGCGATCTGCGCTACGCTGCCATTGAACGAGTAAAGCCGCAATACCATGGCCACCGGCATTCGTTTGAAGTTCAGGGGGAGCACATGGATTATATTGAGCCAGCAATGTGGAACCCGATGGCAAGAGTACGAGGGCGGAGAAGGCTTTAGTCTGAGCAAGATCCCAAGTGAAAGTAACGTCCTTCTTAAGTAAGTTGGTGAGTGGGCGGACGGTTTCGGCGAAATTCATGACGAAACAACGGAAATACGAGCACATTCCGGCAAAGCTTCCAACATCTGCGGTGAAAGACGGAATAGGAAAGTTCTGGACAGCGTGAATCTTGTCACGATCGGCTTAAACGCCAGCTGCACTGACGAGATGACCAATAACGGTAATTTGACGACGTCCAAAGTGGCACTCGGATGAGTTCACTCAGAAAACAGCATGAATGGCCGACAGACGCGTGGGATGACTCGCGAGAGTTGATGACAAGACTATTGGATCGTCTAGAAAACACATATATTTGAACCATTTATATCAGCGAACTATGGAGTTCATCATTCTTTCGAAGGTCGCCGGGGCATTACAAAGACCGAACGGCATAACCTTGAATTGGCAGAGGCCGTCATGTGTTACAAAGGCAGTTTTCTCACGGTCCACGTCATCTACCGAGATTTTACAATAGCCTGATCGAAGGTCTATGGATCAAAAGTACTTGGCTCCGTGCAAAAAGTCCAAAGCATCATTATTACGTGGCAAGGGCTAGAAGTACTTGCGTGTGATTTGGTTGAGGTGTCTGTTATCCACACAAAAGCGCGAAATGCCATCCTTCTTCTTGACGAGGACAACAGGGGTCGCCTACGGACTGCAAGATGTCTCGATAACGCCTTTAGTCAACATCTTATCGTCTGCTCGTTGGAGCACTTGTCGTTTAGCATGCGAAGCATGGTACGGCTAGGCATGTTTATGCTGCAGCACAAACCCAAAGAGCACTCAGCACATGCTAATTCAATGCGAAGAGATTCACCCTGTGAGACTAGTAGGTGATGCCCACCTTCTAGAAGCGCTTCGATTTCAAGTGGGCGGAAGCATCAACTGCTCAGCAGTCAAGATGAGCAAGATACGTTTAGAGTATTGATTAACAAAAACGCGAAGAGATTGATACGACCAGATCAGTTACAGGGATAGGTAGCAGTAGAAGGTACATATAGAAGTTTTAAGGAAGAAAAAAAACATTAAGTTATGTATGCACAACTAATAGAATGAAAAACATCTACAGTATACCTAATTAACTCAAGCAGGCTAGGTGGCGGCATGCCGAAAATCATTATCATCATCATATGATGGAGGACCAAGAAGCCGAAGAGGTTTTCGGACGTAGAACGATCGGTTCCCGCTTCTGTAATGTTTTTGGCTGGACTATCTTCTCGTATCGCTGTGATTTTGATTTCAATCGACGCGGGAAGTTGCGACACTTTTGCTGAGACCATGCTTTTGTCGGTGGGTGGACTTTTCGCCGAAATATTTCTGTTTTCTGTTGCTAGGCCTAACGGCTGGCAGGCCTAGAGCGGCGAAGCGCTGACGACTTCTTCTGTATACCTCTACCAACCAAGGAAATTTTCGTGTTGTTGGCGCAAGCAAAAAAAGGCCACGCTAAAAATTGAATACAAACAGTATATCTCCTTTGAAATCAGGCATGCAGCACAGCAATCGTTTTAAACAAAACAAAAAAACCAGCAGACAAGCATCAGAACCACATGATGGATGATAAGGCGCGTGTGAACGATGGGAACAGCCTCCGACGCGTTGCAGTAAAAATTGGGGTTCGCAGCTGCTCCGAAAGGGGTTGACCTCATTCAAAACCATCTTGAAACCAGTGTCTCTGGTTTCACTCTTTGTTGAGCCACGTGTGTGAATTCAAGTGACGTCACAATGATTGAGTGTGGTACGAAATACATAGTCGTTCCAGTTACTTTTGTATTTCAATGTATAAAACAGCCTTTTTGGTAAAAACGCAAGTGGAACAACAACGCATTTTTACGGCAAGTTTGATGGCGCATATCGCCAAACTGGTGTCATTCTGGAACTTCATTCCTAGTGGATACGTCTGACAAGCTCACCGCCTACAATTCGTAAATTTCAATATGGGTAGTAAAGTTTTCACTAAGAAGCTAATTGGTGAATTTCTGTTAAGAACATTAAGTATGTGTTTCGATTTCTCGTGCTACCAATGTCCGCCTCTTCTAATAACCCAGCTCAATGACAAGGATTATGCTACCTGCCACAGGCGGTTTCCAAAAAATTCCGTAAAGCCTAGAAATGCGCACCCTGTATATAACCAACCAGAAATACAAGTTGCTGTTCTCGATTTTGAATTTCACTTCCCTTCGTCGTCGTAATGGGGAGGCCGTGTACAGTCCTGACTCCCGAGGAACAATGCGCCTACGAAGAGCGACGTCCCGCATACGCTTGTCGTTTTGTGCACGATCTTCATCGGTGGTGTTTGCCGCCCGCCGGCGACGATTGTACTCGCGTCTCTTTTCCTGCCGTTGCTCTTCGTTGGCGCGTTGCTCGTCGGGAGTTCCCGCTAGACGCGAATATGATGGAAATAATTTAACAATGACAGAGGTGATACGAGAATGGTTTTGCGTACCTATTATCACGATTACAACCGATCAAGGCAATACGTGTCTTCGTACCTTTGTTCAAAATTATGTGCCCCCTTTATGTCATGCGCTAATCAGCTACGCTGGTTATCCACCTTCACAGAGTGCAAAGGCTCATTTTTAAAAATTCAAGGGCTTTACGTGAGAATCCGTGATCTCATTACGAGGCATACCATATGAGGTCGCTGCGGATTAAATTTGATCACCTAGTTTCTTACCGTGCCCAAATGCACTGTACGCTGGCGTTTTTGCATTTCGATCCCATTGAAATGCGGCCGCCAAGGCCGTGTGCTTGGCAGGGCAACGCCAAAGCAGCGAAGCCGCGAAGGCGGGGGAACCCAGCATAACTATTAGCCTCGCCTCTGCAACAGCGTTTTGAACCCATACTTACCTCGAACTCCATGTGCCACAGTAGCATGCGCTTTTTAATGACAGGCTGTACGAAAATTGCCAGAGATGGGCCGCCTTAAACTCATAAATATATTCCCTGTTGTGTAGAAAGTAGAGACTATTGAGTCTTCACCACCCTCTTCTGCTTTTATTTTGTAATGAGTGGGAGCTTCTGAAATAATTGCCGTGTGCTTTAGGTAAATGTAAAACATCGCAATAAATAATAAGACCATATATGAATACGGCAACATTAACCTAAGGTTAGCCAAATAAGTTCGTTTACGATCATTGCTATGTCTCTTGCAGGTCGTGGAAGACGTAGAGAAGTTTGTAGTTTGAAGCCGAAAGCGGGAACTTGCCATGGTTTTCGTCCGTCGTGGTATTATGACGTTGAGCACGACCAGTGCCGTGGCTTCATTTACAGCGGTTGTAATGGGAACTTCAATAGATTCTCAAGCTGTGATAAGTGTATGAGAAGATGCAGTGGTGAGTTACTTAAATCTTCAAGAACCTCCGTAATTTATTCACCTAATTTGATTAAAATAGAACCACTTTTATAAATACAATATATATGCAGATAGAACGACGTATGTGACCTACTGTCCTGAATATGTATTTTATTTCTTTTTCTTTTGTTCTGGAGACGTGGCAACGTCGATAAGAAAGCTCCTCGCTTGGAACTGCCAATAGGAGGGCCGTGCCATTGTATGAGTCTTGGCAACAGAGGCTTCTGGTATAAGCATTATTCAGGATTTTGGAAGGACAAACGCTAACACGATGTATTAGGGTGAAGTGTGTCCTTCGAGAAAAATGCCGAATGCTTCGTAACGGCGTGATCAAATACACAGCTAAATGCTGCTTTATCAAATCACAGAAACATACCTTTATCGCCCATTCCATTGCTCTTGAATAATGCTGAATTTTTCAGTGAGTTGTAGATTGCTGTTTCTTATGCTGACTTAGAATGGAAACCCTCAACGAGAAAGTCTTCCTGTGAAATTTACTTAAGGAAGGCAGGCCATTTAGCTTCTTTTACCGGAAAAGTAACGGAACCTTCATTATACCTGTACTGAAGAAGAACGAGCAGTATGCACTGCTTCGAGAAAGACGACGACGACGAGTTGGTGGAAGCCGTGTGCCTGAGTTGCCTGAGCAGTGTAAACTCTCGCTGCAGTGCTTTAGGCTCTAATTATTTAAACTAGAGTGCCTCTCTACATTTGTTGGAAGTGCTGGGCCCTTTACGGACCTGGAACTACGCAGCCGTACGCTCCCTCCCGTTTCTGCCATGCCTGAGCACGCCGAGCAGACCGATCCTCCCCAGGCATCGCCTGTTGTCTGCTCCGGTGCTCAACGCCAACGCGATCCTCCTGTCTTCAGCGGCACCGACGATCATAACGTCGAGGATTGGCTCTCCTCATACGCCCGAGTGAGTGTGCATAACAAATGGGATGATAAAGATAAACTGACTAACGTCATCTTCAATCTTTCTGGAGTCGCTTATCTCTGGTTCTGGAATCATGAATCCGACCTTACCACCTGGACTGCTTTTACTAATTATTTGAAAGAAGTCTTCGGTCGCCCTGCTGTGCGAAAGCTTCGTGCGGAACAACGCTTGCGTGGTCGCGCTCAGAAAAAGGGTGAAAACTTCACCAGTTACATTGAAGATATCGTTGACCTTTGTCGGTATATTAAACCCACTATGCTAGAAAGTGAAAAGATAAAGAATGTCATGAAAGGCATCGAAGATGATGCCTTCCAGATGCTCTTGGCGAAAAATCCTCGAACGGCTGACGAGGTGATCACCCTGTGCCGGAGCTAAGACGAGCTCCGCAAACAACGCCCCACTACGCGCCGAGCTGCCGGGCCAGGCGACACTATTTTGCCCCTAACCGACAGTTTCAATGCTGCTCCCGCCCACTCCTCGTTCCTCGACCAAGTCAAACAATTCGTTCGAGAGGAAGGACCCGGTCGTCTGATACCTCCTTGTCTCCGGAACTACGTCGGGTCATACACGAACAAGTGAGCGACGCACTACCTCTCGCTCATCAGCCACCTCCAGCGCCGGTTCCGCTGACGTACGCTGCCGTCGTCGCCAGTCCCAGACCGCCGCCTGCAGTTTCGCACTACACGCCCGCAAGTGGCTTCTACGCGTCGCCTACTGAAGCTGCAAACTACGTGCCCAGAAGCGACTTCTGCGCACCTCCGCAGCCCCTACGCCCGGCTCAGCATTGTGCACCCCAGCCTGCGCCCCCTGTTCACAATCCGTGGCGTACCCAGGACAATCGGCCCGTCTGCTACGCGTGTGGCTTTGCTGGCCGCGTGGCACGATTTTGCTGCCGGCGGGGTTGCTACCCTCCCGATACTCCGTGACCACAAGGGAATGCACCTGACACCCAGTCCCGCTATGTTCTACCTGTTCCGCACTTCGCTTCCTCGTCTCCTGCTCCTCGAAGTTTCACCACTCGTCGGTCTCCATCTCCCCGTCGACATACCTCTACATACCTCTCTACATACCTAATAAAGCTTGTAGAACGAACAGCCGGAAATCCACGCCATCCAAATGCGGCCACTGAAAAGAAAGGCTCGATTGCCCGTAAGATCCGATAGGGCAATAATAATATTGGAAGCAACTTGATATGCGCCGACTCAGCACTACTAAGACTCTGCTAGTTCTTACTTGATATTGTGCCGCCTTTTATATTCATATAAACTCGAACCCCCAGGGGCATAACAACTTATCTTTCGCAATTCTCAGCTGCTGTGGCCATACTTATTTGTTAACGAAGACCATTTTGCAGCGATATTTGTTTCCTGAAAAAAAGCCCTAAACGTTGAAATGAGCATTTATAGCAGCTTATGTGCAATGGATTCATGAAAGATATTGAATCGCCTATGCTAACGCCGAATTTTCAAAGTGCGGAAGTATTGCTCATACAGTAATTCTAAAGGTCAGCTGCGTATTTACTGTCCTCGCTTTTGAAGGGTAACGTAGTCGGACCCAAGAGGTTGTTGATGAAGCGAAAGGCAATTAAAGTTTGACCTTAATCGGGATCGGTTTCGTTGGATTATTTCCCTAGAGCAAATCACAGGTCAGATCAAATGACATTTAACCTTTTCGTTACTCTGTCTACAATATCCTAATGTTTGGTGTTTGCGCACTATAATTTGTGCTCTAAAAGGGCAGCTAAAGTCAAGACTGTTAAGGCAATACATTCTTCATTAAAAACAGCTGTAGCGCATGCACCTGGTTAAACAGGTTGCTGTGTTTTAATTTTCAGGAGTATGCATGCAGTTGACTGCTGTTATTTCGCACATGCGAGAAGGATGGAAACAGCTATGTCGGGGTCCCATGAGCGAAAATCACTTCAAAGCCGTTGGCATTGGTACAAGATTGATTTTAGTTTTGTTGTAGTTCTTTTTTTTTTGTTCCAGAACTGTAGAATTTTAAGGACTTCAGAGGAGACAACTCTATTATGTGTCGTTACAAACTTAGTTAAACTGCTTTTTTCTACTCAATCTGTTTTGATAAAGTATGCAATAAAATTCTGGTTTATATTTTTTGGCGATTCTCAGCAGCCAAAGTGAATGTTGACGTACTTAATCTGCAAACGTATCACGTGCTCCTTAGCCGCTCCATCCCTTCATTGAGTGTAAATGACTGGATATATGCAATCCTTTTATTTTCTAGAAACGTAGCGTGATTTTGCTTCAAAACGTTTGTTTTCTATCTCATCCTACGTATTTCCAGAAATTTCTGGCTTTGACACTAGCGTGCTTGAAATTTTTAGGGGACATGTTCATCAGTATTGCAGAATATTACCTCGTATTTTGCGTTTCCTTTCCAGGCAAATCGCAAGCAAAAAAGATATGCCGAAGACGCACAGCCGCATTTCGCAAGAGATACAACTTGGGGCTTCAGCCAAACACCAATGTTTCATTGGGAACATTAGCAGGAATATTCCTTGGATAACGGGATGCATCAGGAAATAAACTTGAAAGGTATTGCAGTGACCACCGACCGCACAGTTACCATATTATTATTTGAACCACCTTGTCCTTCTGTAACTGACATTTACACGTCTATTATCTGACAATGTTCAGGCGACAAAACACTAATTGTGAAAAATTACCATCATAGCTCACGCGATATTTTATGTTCTGTCCAGCGTCCAGTGTTTGTCAGTTTGCTACGAAACTATATTTTGATTTTTGTTTGTGTAAAAAAAAACGATTCGACGAACACATCCGGAATGATACAACCAGATTGGTAAACTACTGAAGGAACAGACCAGCACAGGGCCATGTGCTGGACATTGGACCCGTGATAACCACCCGTCATTGGGGTATATCGAAAGCGCTACCATATAAATCCTTGGTCTTACAGGAGAGACCAAAATTGACGATACTGTTGGCCATGAGCTGGTTCGGCCAGTTACGGTCAATTTTAGCTTCGGTATGCCGCTCTATAAGTCATTGCTTGTAGATAATGCCAAGACTTGGCTATTTAAACGGTACTTCACATCATCTCGTATAGGATACACAGTAATGAACACAATTACGCGTAATTCTAGAAGAATGCATATTTTGAGTAACTTGACAATTTAACACAGACAGAAAAAATTTTTGCTAGATCCATCTTATTCCAATATACGCGACGCGACGTGTTCGAAAAACAGTCAGATAAATGCGAAGCTACTACATACAACAATTACGAATGTCAGTATTGATTTCCCATGTAGCATATAACTTGACACAATCGTTATGTTTACGACCGCATATGGCCACACAGGTGACAACTATAGTGCTATGCTATGTTGATGTTATCGATTGCAGCGCGAACAACTATGTTCCAATGCAAACGTCAGTTATTGCAGTGAAATACTGTGGGAAATTGGCGGAGCAAAGACATAAAGGAGGCGAAGATGTTTTTTTTCCTAGCGGAGGCAGTATTTGTGAACAGGTGAAGACAGATGTTGGACACATCCTCAAAATACATTTTGGTTTCTACAGACATTGTGTCGGAGTGGATCATATCCGGTGGCACATGCCCATAGACATAAAATTACGATCGACCAAGGGTATACAAAAAAAACTTTACAAAATCGAACAAGCCATTCGTAACCACGCGCTATTTCCTTACAACGCTGGCTAGAAGCATGACAAGATGCAACATGAATTTACTAATGTTAGCACCTCATTCCATCCGATTCGGTGAACCTCTGTGTGATTTAGATAAGCCTACTTGACGGCATTGCACTGGGATATTTTATGTCGTGAGTAATTGATCATTTAAGGAGAACAGAGCTGCACCTATACTTGCACGAATTTCACTGTTAGCATGCAATGATTATATAGTGCAGTTTGCTGGAGATTGCAGCAAGAGTGTGTACCACTGCTACCCTTATTACAAAAAATTATTCAACCATATACCAACCGGCCTAGCAGGATTAGATGCCGTACAATAACAGGGACGTTCTAACAAACAATGGTTTGCTTTAAAAGTGACTGAAAGGATAATTTGTCTCCCATCTCTGAAGCCTTGTGTAGTTTGGTTCTGCCATATTGTAGATGTAAATGCTAGTCGAGAATTTCAAGAGCAACACACTGCTGCAACTAAGTTAATTTCCTAATGCTGCCCTTGCAGCCAGATATTTTCTCCCATCTTGAAACGACTATCAGCGTTTATTAGGAGCAACTGCGTTCTGAAAACATGGCAGTTTGTTATTTATCTTGTGTCTACTGACTCATGGCCAACATGGCGGATTCGACAAGAAGCAGGCGCTTTCACGTGTGTTAAAATAGATTATAACAAAAAGTATAATTTGGATAGCAGAGCGGGGGTTAAAGACGCCTAAACGTAGAAATGAGAAAAAATGATACTGTTCAGAATATATAGATGAAATGATTAAAAAAATGAAGCAACAGATATTAGTGATAATTTTAGAAATTCAGCAAGGTAATCTTTTGTGCAACTAAAAAATTGTAAATTGCAAGAAAGGCATTCCTGTGGCTCAATTCAAGCCAAGACGTCCCAATGTATAGAATGGTTCGCGAGGTTACCGACAGCCCAATTTGTCAGAATGATACTTATAAGAGTGATTGAGCAAGAGTTATTGCGGCCAATGCGCGCAGCAGCACGGTGACGAAAACGAGTGGCCTCCTTGGGCGCCTTCACCGACGTCCTTTTGGTCACACGTCGCAAGTCAACTGGTCCTCTCCACCGGCTTCGCGCCTGCACGTGAACAGCAGCCCAGCGTCAAATCGGCACTGGCCCCTGTGGGTGAGCCATCGCGGGAAGCAAATGCGCGTCCAGCCCTACAACCGACTCGTTTCCGGCCCAGGACGAGGGTGAAGCCGTCGCTAGGGTCAAGTACTTCCAGCACGCTGGTTTCTGTGCCGGGAAGGCGTACGCTATTCTTGCTTCGCTTGGCTCCTTCGACAGCTTGCGAGGAAATCTGTGCTACGCTGGAAAAAGCTGTTGATAGCAGTGATGTCGACTGCCAAAAGCTAAAAGTGAAGCACAAGAGCTACGCTCCCTTCCGGGTCACAGTGAACGTGAGCGTCTTCCAAAAAAAAATCAACACTGAAAACATTTGGCCGAAGCGTTGCCCGTTCAGGCCTTTCTACTGCAGGCATGATGCATACAGGGACGCCAGCGACAAAATAACGTAACTTCTTGTCTAACCTCATTATTGAAGTGCTCCGTTTTTTTAGCAAAATGTTCGTGCTCTACGCACAAAATCCTCCTATTTCTATCAGAACGTGCTAGCCTGCTCCGACCCTGTTATTTGCTTAACGGAAACTTGGCTTTGCAACGACTTACTTTCTAAGAATTACTTTCTGCCGGAATACAGAGTTCATAGATGTGACCTCGCGTATGATGCGCGCGTTAAATACGGCGGCGGTGTGCTAATTGCAGTGCGGAACAATCTTAGCGTTTTAAGGCGTGCGGACCTTGACATTACACCCGAAACTGTGTGGATAAAAACTCCTGTTAAAAGCGCCAAATATTTGTTGCTCTGCGCAGCCTACTTTCCTCCTAACATAGGTAACGTGCAGTTTTATGCGCATATGAATGACTTGGTTGCAGTTATTGATGTACCAAAATATAATATCCTTATAGCTGGCGATTTCAATGTTCCGTCTATTGTTTGGGATTCTACACGCACGACATCCGTATCTTTATGATCCCCTCGCTGTCATGCGCCGTTATTCTTTCTCGACTTTCTTGGATTACCGCAGTTTAACAAGGTTCCAAATGCCGCTGGAAATGTTTTAGATCTGATTCTGGGTAATCTCTGAGTTGCTGAGTTTTCTGTTGCTGTTTAGTTCCTGTTTAGTTTAGTTCCTGTTGACCATTGGCATGTTCCCCTCGAATTCGCAATTTTTCTAAAGGCGATTCATGTGTCGAGCGAGCCTGTTCGCTCATTTGTTTTTCCGAACGGTGACTATCTTGGTCTTTACCATTATTTGAATGATGCCGACTGGTCAGAATTGTACCACGCCACAGATGTCAACAAAGCAGTTAGCATGCTTAGTGATAATGTAAAATGTGCTTTGGAAGCCTACATTCTAGAGCACTGCACGGGCCGATTTTTCTGGCCCGGGCCCGGCCCAGGCCCGTTTTTACATTGGGCGGCCCGCCCGAGCCCGATCAAAACTTTTACGGCGAGACCCGGGCTCGGCCTAGGCCCGGAAATAATCTACGTTACCCGCCCGGCCCGGCCCGCCACCCATTTACCTTAAGCCCGAGCCCTGCCCGAGCCCGGCTCGAGTCCGGCTCGAAACCGGCCCGAACCTGGCCCGAGACCGAAAAATACATGTTTTTCACAGTTGAGAAGCCCGAGAATAACTCGCAGAAAGCCCGAGCCCGGCCCGGGCCCGGGTCAAAAAGCACACGCCGTGCCCGAACCCGTGAAAAAACTGCTCTACCCGCCCCGGCCCGGCCCACGGGCCGGGCCGGGCCCGGGCTTTTGGGTAAGCCCGAGCCCGTGCAGTGCTATACTACATTCCCTGCAAAGACTTTCGCCCTACACGCTATCCTAAGCGGTTTTCTTAGGATTTGCGCGGTTTACTTCGTAAAAAAACGAAGGTACCATAGGAGTTCAAGAAAACAGAATCATCGGGTGGTACGAAACATTTAGTGCCTTGCGAAGCGAGGTGAAACGTATAATGCGTAGAGACAGTGATTCGTATACATTAAGTTTGTCAAAGAGCACGTAAAATTCGATCCCAAACGTTTCTGGACCTATGTAAAAGATCACAGTTCTGAGCGGGCCGAAATTAATGTCATAAATCATGCTTCTCGTGGCATTCTTATAAAGTGCGACAATATCGCCAGTGCATTCGATGAACATTTTCCCTCGGTTTTCTTTAATACAGAGCATGCTCCTAGCACTCGTGACAGGCAGTATAGCTTCAGTGCCCATTTCAACGTATCATGTTTTTCAGAACACGATATCGCGGCGGCCGTAAATAAGTTGAAACGAAAGCATTCTCTTGCTTAAGACCGAATACCAAGTTTTGTTATCAAAGGTTGTTCTTCTATTTTTCTTCCTCTCCTTACACACATATTTAATCTTACTTTGCGTACGAGTGCGTCTCCTTTTTGTTGGAAGAATGCAATAGTTGTGCCAATTCATAACAGTGGCGGCGTGAGCGATATCAAAAATTATCGCCCGGTGTCCCTCTTGTCTCCGTTTGCAAACGTATTCGAAATAGCGATGTTTACACATCTGTCGTTTTTATTTAAGGATAAGATTAGTGTATGCCAATATGGCTTTGTTCAAAGCAGGTGTCTGGAAACAAAGCTTGTTTCTTTTCTTGATGCTGCTGGACCCGCTGTTGCTGATCGGAGGCAGTTAAACACAGTACACTTCGACCTGTTAAAAGCATTTGATGTTGTTTCTCATGACTTTCTTATCCGTAAACTCCTGAGTTACGGCACTAGTACCAGCCTGGGCACCCCGATTAAAGACCGCCTGTCCACTTGGTTAAATTATGTTCGCGTTGGAGCTAAATACTCTTTGCCTTATGAATCAACTTCCGGTGTTCCGCAAAGGTCTATCTTAGGCCCGTTATTTTTTAATCTTTGTTAATTATCTTGAAGAATTATATCGTCATTCCCGTCTCCTTTTGTACGCTGATAATACTAAGCTTTACCGTAAAATACGAACAGCGCAGGATTGTGAATTATTAGAGGAAGATGTGAATTCTGTCGAGGAGTGGTGTGCTTCGAACGTTTTTCGTATTAACCCAACTAAAGCACTTGTTGTTTCCTTTAGTCGTAAAATGGCCACTTTATCCTGCGAACACTCACTTGATAACATTCCTTTGGAAAGAGCGAGTTGTACGCGCAACTTAGGAATATTGTTGGCTCCAGAAAAAATTTTCACACATGTTTCAAGCATTGCTAATGCATCTTACAGAAAGTTAAGTCTGCTATCAAGAATGACAAAAATGTTAATGAATAACGAAGTTAGAGTTCCGTTGTATGGAACTGTATTAATTTGACCAATGTGGCTAAAATTGAATATGTTCAGCGACGTTTCATTCGTATCCTGTACGATCGATTTCTGGGACGCCGTGTATTTTATGCCCATGAGCGTGTACTGCACATGTTTAATATTACACCCCTAGATATAATGCGAAAATATCGCGATTACTTATTCCGGTATAAACTAATTCATTACCACTTTTCCTGTCCGCGCTTACTGTCTGCTGTAACGCTTTGCGTGCCTCGCCCAAACTTGCGTATTCCCAGCATTTTCTACATTAACTCTCCTTGTACCTCTAACGCTATAACACGTCTTGTGACACAACAAAATACCTTGCGTTACGATGTTGATTTTTTCAGCTTTTGCATTTGCTCATTATGTGATTTCTCTCATTAATGTAATTCAATTTCTATTGCATATTACCGCTGTAGTTCCAGGTTATATGTTTTGTTTGATGTTTTTATTTTCTGTTCTTTGTGTAACACAAGTGCACCAATACTAAGGCCTAGAGCTGTTCTTGGGAACTTTCAGAAATGAATGAAATGAAATGAAACGAATGCCGTATCAATTTTCTGATGGAAACTTCAAATGGTCTTGAAGGACACCAATTAATATTTCACGGGAAACAAAGAAAAAATACGCAGCTAAATCGCGACATGGGCCGGGAATCCCTACTATAGTATATCATTCATCAAAAAGGGGGCTGGCAGATGGAGTAGCACATGTGTTATAAAGGTTAAAAACAGGGATAAGGTGCCTCAGAAAGGTTGGCCAACGTTTTGTAGGAGGACCTATCTTTATCAAAGGTGGGTTCGTCATTGTAGGGCTGGTTAGTAGAGTGATGTCACGAAAATGAGTTACGTCAAAGGAAAATGAGCGCTGTGGTTTAACGTCCAGGGACGTCAAACGACATCGCTCATTTTCTTTTCGTAATGATAAAAATTACTATATTATTCATATAATATTTTTAACAATAATAATTATGATATAGTTTGAACGATTGTTAAAATTCTAGAACTCAATAATACGCATTCGCCTTTCGAGTGTCGCTCAACTACACATAATTTCCCCGAGCACCGTTTGATAAGATTGCAGTGAAAATCTTCACTAGCCATGCCAAGAAACACTGTTGCCTATTGCCTAATTGCTGCTCGTCTGTTCACCTCAAAACTGGTCTTTATGTACGTCCCATACAGGCTTTGGGATGCCATGTAAATTGCGTCGTCGTCGCCGAACAAGGCATGACCTGGCTTTTCTAGCGCTTCCCGCTTCAGGATAATGGAGTAATCTTTCATAGAACGCTATTGGTGCAGACCATCGCTGTGTTTTATCTCACATCACCTGAAAAGTTTGGGCCTTATTTCCGTGGTTTATTTTTTAAATAGATTAGATAGATGAAGGAACGCCGGCACCTCCCATTTTCACGGCAATGGAATGCTGGCGCCATCCGTCACCACAACTGAAAAACACGGTGGAATACCACGGTGACCGAGTATACTATGTTTCGTTCTAGAAAAATCGGTGTGTTTGGCCGCTGACATTGCGTGGGATGGGCGTTGCTTCATGCCGCATAATCTATCACATATGCTTTCCATTCCACGCTTATGCATAAATGGTCAGGTACGTCAAATTTATTGGATATTTATTTCATAATTGAAACAAGCATTGTACATGCGTGAGGTTCGCGTGGATAAGCTTCACGTTATAATTTAGTGAGGTGTGTGACAACACTGCATATGGATCGAGCGAGAGCTTCTTCGGAGCGAAGAACGGGGACCTGCTGCTACGAATGGTAACCTCATGTGACTTCACAGGAGGCACCTTGAGGAAGTGGCTGCCCGACATAACTTGCAGATAACTTCCTTGTTTTTGAAACTTGTCGCCATGAGAACCTGTGCTCAATATTGGTTGATTTGTTCGAGTAAGTTAATTGTTAGCGTCGATAAAACAACAATTCAATGTTATTTAGAAGTATCAACTATTAGGTGTTTATCAGTGTTGTACGGAACGGCGTTCCAAGGAATGGCATTCCTGGAATCAGTTCCTTTTGGGAGGAACGGAGCAACGCCACCGTTCCGTTAAGGGTCGGTGGAACTATAACGGTAACTCGCTATTTTTACGAAGGAACGGTAGAGGGAACGGCATTCCTCCTGTAACTGTTCCACGGCGTTGCACAGACCCACGTATACTTACGCAGCACATCATGCAGGGCGGATGGGCGACCGCGTAAGGTGCAAAGAACTACCGCTTGTCTGTCACGTGACTATGATTCATTTTCTTTCGTGAGTTCTCCGTTATATATATTTTTATGACTAGACTTCAAGATTGTCACGTGACGCTCCCTCCTATAGTTTATTTCCTCCATGCCGGCCTGTAGGACGTAACTCGAGATTAACTCTTGTAAGTTCACACAAGGATACTTACTAAATTGCGAATATGTATTCTGGACATTTTTGCCACTCATACTGCAATATTGCACAAGCATTCATTACACGCCTATGTATTGTTTCATTCCATGCGGTTTCTTGTGCGAGAAATTTAATTATACTGGTGCATGTGAGTAAATTTCTATTAGCCCATCTCAAGCGCAGTATCCTGACTGCGCATTTGAAGACCGAAGTGGAAAGTGCCATAGGTGCTACACTTGTATAGACGAGCACCAAAGTTGCATTTAGACATCTCTGGAGTATATCCGGTGCTCCCTGAAAAAAATCGTCTCGGAACGTTTCTTTGGATTCTTTTTATCTCCAGATCATCTGCCGCCGGCCATGTTCAAATTCGTATAGTATACGTAGTTTGATATGAGTTTTAAATTGCTCATTTTATTTCACCTCAAATTCATGCGACACTATATATTAATAAAAAAAATCAAATGTAACGTTAATGTAGCGACACGTTCCAATGTTCCGCAGACCAATCCGTTAACCGAGCGTCTCAACCAAACGATTGCAGATATGCTTTCCATTCATGCCACCACGGATAATAAAAATTGGGATGAACTGCTCCCGTATGTGACATTTGCGTATAACACTGCGCTTCAAGAAACCACCGGGTTTCCTCCTTTTTGTCTGGTCTACGGACGCGACGTCACCACTATGCTCGACGTGATGCTCCTACCAACATCGTCTGATACAACCGCCCAGATAGAGACGCTTTTGTTCAGCGTACGAAAGAAGCACGGCAGCTTGCACGGCAACGAATTCTATCTCGGCAAAGTCAAGATGCTCGTGGATACAACATACGCCACCTAGAAGCAACATACAAGTCGGGATATATCGTCTGGGTTTGGACTCCTATATTTCTACGAGGCTGCTCAGAAAAACAATTGTGCCGTAACTTTGGACCCTACATAGTTTTGCATCGCCTAAGTCAACCGCGAAGTTGCCCCGGAAGAAACATCGCACCAATCTCATAGACCACGCTCCTCTGACATTGTTCACGTCACCAGGATGAAGCCCTACCACTCGCGCTGACCGCAATTCACAAAATTTGTCCCTGTCCTCACGTACATTGTCTTTCTCATTTCTTTTATTTTCTCTCTGTGGTATTTAACCCGTCACCAACTGTTGTGGCTTAACCTTCACTGTTCTTTCATGTAGTGGCACCGAGAGACGATGTCTCTCTCTCTCTTTTTTTTCTTTTTGAAGGGGGGGGGGGGGTACTGCCACGCGTTAGTAACGCTGGAGGACGAGGACGAAGAAGTTGGTTGGTTGGCTGCTGCGGCTAAAACAGAAAACAGCCGCTCGCTCGGAACTGACTGCTTACCTTTTCTTCTCGCGACAATATGGAATCTGTGAAAATGTCGCACTCCAGAAACTCATTTACCCTTTCATATATAGAGAACGCACTCAAATGTTATCACTAAAGGCAACTGCTGACGATGAAAAGCTCACAAGGGTTCTCAACCTTGTTCGGTAGGAATGTTAATGTCTATTTAAAAGTTCAGGCACATTAAAACTACTGCCCTTCGTGGAGATTTGAAATGGCTGAAATCATCGCGTCTTGGCTCAGTTAAAAAATGATTCGACTAGTAACGTTAGTAGCACTTGCTTGTTAAATACCATCCACACTGTTTCACAGTTATCAATATATGTGTATTAGTGTCCGTCGCTATAAGAAGCTACCGTCAATAGAGCAATTATGGAGCGCTCAGTTTGCAGGTGATTTCACTATATAGAGACATTAAAAGATGTCTCTATACACATATACTGAAACCTAAACTACGGTTACTGGAATGCAGGAATGCTGAAACTACTGGTTCATGTCTCTCAACCTGACACACGAATAATTATATGCACCATGTAATCTAGCAGTTAATGCCGACCTTTCACTGTGCCCGAGAAGCCCGGCGAAAGGCCCCACGGTAGTCACGGCTGATCATTGGTTCACACAGGTGCTGAAAAAGAGCGAACAAGTATGATTATGATAATATGCAGATCAAGAAGTACATAATAAATGCCCACACTAATTTCCCCCGTGCGAGAGCGGCCATTCTGACCACTGCCTCATACGAGAAATGCTTCATACGAGAAACGTGGATAACTTCGGTGGCACCGCAATAGTGGTCAGTTGGGGTAACAACAGCCATGCGCATGATAACTGACGGAATAAAACTTCTTCAGCAGGTGTACGGGCCGATAAACCGGAATTGAAATTTTCCGCTTAAGTCAGCGGTATTAGTGAGGAGCATGTCATCACCAGGCCGGAAAAAAACAACGCAATGGGAAGCGCCCATATGATTCTTGCGGTCGTGTCATCTGGCTTCAGTGTTAACACGGGCACGTTGGCGGCAATGGACGAAGCGAGAACCATTATTCGAGGAGCCTGAATAATAATTTAAGAGAAGAAATACATGTTGAGAAAAAGATTAGGGTTAATGGTCCTAAATGAGGTAGAACGGAGGGTAACCAGTTCTGCGTTTACCGGCGCAGTTATACGCGAAAAGGACGAATGGCAATACCTGGCCTCCAAGATTGCCACTGCGCATCTTTGCTCCCACCGTTTAATAAGTCCCGAAATGTCGTATCCGTGGAAGGGGGCATTGCCGCCTCTCTTAAAGTCAAGAGTCATCGCGCTGGAGCCGGGGGCGCGGAGAGGCTAAAGAAAGCAACGCGTTCTGAAAATATCATATCTGTCATATCAAGTCGTAGAACAAGGACGCTGTCACGTTCACCAGTATCTGACGTTTCGGCCGGTGATTGCCCTTTGTGAAGAATTACTTCGCAGGCGCCCATTTTCAACTGACATACTTTTGCTTGCCCTCCCCCCCCCCTTTTTTTTTTTGGCCAAGCCAGCACATACAACTATTGAGCCCCTTTTGAAACGGCCGGCGCAAATGTGCACCGTTACATCTCTTTGGCACACGGCCAAAATTGTGCACCACGTTCACGTGAAATGCCTTTCCACCCACGAGACTTCAGGAGAATGCAAGGGGCACGGTGACAGGATTGTGGGTTGATGGACGAAGGCAACAACTCCCTAAGCCGAGCCAGACCTAACAGAAGCTGTTTCGGCATAGCGAATCCTGTGGTAGACAGCTGTCACTATCTATCGATCATCGATGAGAGACATGGGAATAGGCTTATACGTACCGATGCCAATGACCTCCAACGGTCACGTGAGACACGGAACTTGTTGAAGCTGTCCTCCCGGAGCTGATGCTCGCCGTTTTGGACGCTAACAAAACGCGCAGTGTCGTATGTCGCTGCATTCGCAGACATGCCCGGCCAGTAAAGTGACTTCTGATGTGGTATTACGGTTTCTCTGCAAGGGCGATGAAAAAAAGACAAAAAGAAGAAAGGAAAAGCTCGGGTAAAATTCAACATATCCAGCTCAGCGCGAGCAAAGCAAAGGCCGAATGACCACTCAGGGTTGACCATCAGGTCGACAGATATGGCGGTACATCACCAAGTTTTCTACCTTGAATTGCACAAGCTGTTAAAAAAGATGGGGGTTAGGTGGGCGCGAAACTTCGCGACAGCGGTTTATATTACATCGAGAATACGAGTCAGTCATTTCATAGTTCTCCGAAGTGAGCTGGTCAAGAGCGGCGGTGTAGAAAGTCACTATACAAGATACGTCCGAGATGGTTGTGAATCCCTTGAGCGGGCACAAAGGAAGGGGGTAACGCAGAAAGAGCGTCTGTGTCTTGGTGATTTTACCACATTTGCACATGATCTCAAAGTCACAGGATTCTAGATGATGAATCCAGCGACTAATACCTCCTGACATGTTCTTGAAGGTAGGAAATTAGCATATTCAGCGTGATGGTCACTAACTATGGTTATGTGGCGGCCGGGAAGATAAGGACGAAACGTCTGTACACACTAAACATTTTAACACCCTTAATAGTGTAAATCAGTTTGTCGCCAAGCGAACACTCTAAGGGTGCTGTTGCTTACACCCAACAGTTGGGGTGCTATTATAGCTCCCTAGAGGAAGGGTGTCCAGCAAAAATCATAAAGGGTGTTAGGGTGTTAGTGTAATTAGTGTAATGTGAAACACACTATCCGGATTTCTGATTCATGTATTTATGCTGTTGATGAAACGTTTATTTCACAATAACAATCAAGGAAGTGGATTCATCAAGCTAGAGGAGGGAAAAAGGAGGAAACTTACACCTGACGCTTTCCCACTGGTCTTCCGGCGCCTCCATATATTGTAGTCCTCCAGGGTGGCTCGACACCGAACTCGGTTTTCAGGGCGGGGACAGCCGCTGCACCAATTTTGAAGAGGTTTATTGCGTGTTAAACTAATGACCTTATGCAATACACACACACACAAGCACGCGCGCCCGCGCAAAACGCTCACAAAACACGTACGCGCGCGCGCACGCACGCACGCACGCACACATACAAAGCGCTCACAAAACGCGCACGGACGCACGCACGCGCGCGCACAGAGACCCACATACAACCACGCGCGCACAAGCACAAGACGTACGCACGCGCGCGCGCACGCACACATGCAAAGCACTCACAAAACACGCACGAACGCATACACGCGCAAGCACAGAGACCCGCATACAAGCACGCACGCACACGCAAAGCGCTCGCAAAACAGTAACGCGCGCGAGCACGCACACATATAAAACACTAACAAAACATGCACGCACATACAAAGCGCTTACAAAACAAGCACGGACGCACGCACGCACACGTAAAGCACTTATAAAACACGTACGCGCGCGCTCACACACACACAAACGGAGAGAGAAAGCCCAAAACACGCTGAAGGAAGGCGTCCGACAAGCAGCAGCAGCAGCAGTACGCGAGCGCGCCAGGGAGAGCCAATATTGCGCCGGTACTTTTGAAAGGCGAAGCCAGCCGTCACTTCTATTTCTACGCGATATAAAACGAACGACCGTGTTATAAACCGCGCTAAACTCTCAAGACCACCATATTTTTGGTACTTTAAGCGCTCAGAAACAAAGCGAGATTATGCAGGCGCACCACGCTCGACGTGGCCGCAGAAACGTGTCTCACGGGGGTGATCGAGGTAGTCATCTTGCCGTAGTACTACGTGCAACTGCTCTTGCGCTTACATTAGTGAATTAAGCTATGGGATCACAGTAAGATACTTCTACAGCCAATAATAACCGTAATCAAATAAAGAAGCATCAAATGAACCGGCACTTGCTTGAAACTTTACATACTGACAGTACTACCGACTGCCGACACCGGGCACGTTGCAACTGCTCGTATCTGCCTCCGTGGATCCATCTTCTGGCGCGTGCCAAGGCTTTGCGTTGAGGTGGGGCACGATTGATACACAACACACGGGCCACGTCTCTGATTAGACCACACATAAAACCAATCACACGTTTAAAATTATTTCCCAGAACGCGAGACGCGAACAAAGACAAAAAAAATGCATCTCTTGAAGCAAGAGCCAATGACGTGACAAGGCAGCTTCCGCCTTCCCGCCCTGCCGCGCGCCGGGTTGTCTAGGCAACGGTACAGCGCCGTAGCGTCGGTTCCGGTCGCTTTTAAATCGGGAGGGCGCAACCGCGTAAATGGCGCTGCGCCAAACTCAGTCGAACTATAAAAATTATTTGCCGCTACCCGTTTATTTTCACAGGTTCGCTTGCTGGCGTGGCCGCCTGATTGCTGCCACTTCGTTGTGGTCTCTAGCTGTAATGGTGAGCTGGGAGTTGCGAATACAGGTGCGACCAAATTACCGGCTGCGTCCGATCAAGGCGGCCATGCCAGGTCGCAGCATAAAGTTTCAGCGAGATCGTGGCTCGATACGAGCGCTACATTATTGGTCGTGCCACGTGTGAGGCGCAAGCATTCACATCACTCGTGGGCGTCTTCCAAAGGAGTGACAGTTGTGCTCTTCCTCAGTACATGTTTCGGTCTCCCATATTTTCATAGTTCGGAATTCATTACACTGAAGCAATAAGCGGCATCAGTTCTCTGCATTAAAAGAACCATTTATGAACTATATCGATAATGGGCTTCAAGTAAGTCATTAGGATCGTCTGACTTCGTTGGTTGACAAGTAAATTAGCCCAATTTTTATGCCTGCATGTATAATTACTACCTCTAATTGTTTAAAAAGGCATCTCACCGTGGTCCGCCACTTTTTGTTGGGCTGTTAAGGGCACCGCAAAATTCCAGCAAAATTTTGCGCGTTGCTTGCGCGTTTTCATTCTACTACTGCAGTTTGTATGAAAAGTGTCTACTTGCATTGTGGTATCACAGTGAGCACTAAATCTAATGATATTTAATGAAATCGTAAGTGAATGTGTGTACTTTTCTGGGTAATACATTTTGGAGTGGCCGTCGTACCAGTAACACCAGTAACTTAGAAAAAAATGCTGTACATAGACACATGGCTCATTGCGCGGACGTATACGCGTTCCTATGCTGAGATTTACCCATGCATCCTTGTGTTCAACACCCTTCAGACGTCGATTTAACACCCTTCTTTGAGCAACTGCACACCTTATGTGTGGTATATACCGTTATGACAGAGTGTTTTTAACAAAATGGGTGCTAAAAGGGTGTGCGTGGGGGTGTAAATGCGGAAAACAACCCATTTAACACCCTTAAGGGTGTGAAAATGTTTAGTGTATAGGGACCAATCTACAGCTAGACCCCTTTCCTCTGTGGTAATATAGTTCTTCTCTAGAGCTGTGACTAACGCGGCTGGTATATGCAACGATTCTACGAAACGAAGGGTTGCCTCGCTGTGGCAGGACAATACCAATAACATACATGTGCAACGAGGAAGGTGCACCGATGTCAAAAGGACGACAGAGTGGTCAAGATTAGAGGGCGCCCTTCAGCTGGTGGAACGCAGATTGACCTTCCGTAAAGCACACAAAGGGTGCCTGACAAGCAAGTAAATTGTTCAAAGCCGCAGTTACGGAGGCGAAGTCCGGCATAAATGGGCGAAAATAGGAAGCGATGCGAAAATAGCTGCACAAGCGTTAGCACTCTTCAGGACGATGAAAGCGAAGGGCCGCGTGAATCGTATCAAGGTCAGGCGAATACGACCCTTGCTCAAAGTAAGACATGGTACCTATAAATGCTTTTTTGGTAAATGGTACTTTTTGCTGCTGAGCTGATGAAGACCTTTGGCGACGCACATGACGACTTCGTCCAGACGCTGCAGTTACTGTGCAAATGTCTACGACAAAAGACTTATATCATGCAGATATCACAAGGAAGTCTTCCGCTTCAGGTCACGCAGAACGGTGTCAATCACGCGCTCAGAACTTGCGGGAGCATTGCAGAGGCCAAATGGCATAGCGTAAACTTGTGAACGGCGTCTGCGGTTCCAAACACTTTTTTGTCGTGTTCATGCATATGTGACGAAGAATGACGCGCAATAATTATGAAATATACATGTCAGGTAAAGGAGATAATATATGCCCATGAGCGTTCTTAAACTGCACATAGGATTCAAATGGTACTTTCCTGCAGAACTTTGCATCAGTTCTAAAAGGATCACTCAAAATGCGGTAGAAAGACCCTGTTCTGAAAAAAAAGGTATTTTGATTTGTCAGTTCAAGGCGTTACCATTTTTTAGGGGCAAATGTTCCCCATTTCGAATGCGTAGGTGTAGAAAAAATATTTTGCTTCAAGCTACACTCACTTAAAAGTAACTCCCGTTTTCAATGAAGATATTTCCGCAGCTAAAAAGAACGAGTGACGCCTATTCAGCAAGGTAAGTTCTACAATTTATGCGTATCTATCTAGGTCTGGTGATATCATAGACGAATAAATGGTCCTGTCTACACGGAATTCTTGCATGACGCTGCCGTGGAACTTGTCAGCGACTTGTGCTTATCAAACGTTCTCTCATTATTTCTTGTCTTCCGGATGGCAAAAAACTTTTCGTAAGAAGTAGTGCATCGTCCACTGATAATATAGCGATGGTCAGAAGACATTCGTGCAGGCATAGTACCATATGCGTTATCAAAATCTTCTTTCTTTGGTTTTACGTGGCAAAACCAGTTCTGATTATGACGCACGCCGTAGTGGAGGGCTCCGGATTATTTTGGCCACCTGGGGTTCTTTAACGCTACTACAACGCAAACACACAACACACGGGCGTTTTTACATTTCGCCTCCATCGGAATGCGGCCGCCGCGGCCGGGATACGATCCCGCAATCTCGTGCTCAGCAGTGCAATGCCTTAGCAGACTGAGCCACCGCGGCGGGTGTTATCAAAATGGCAGTCAATATGCTTGAAATGTTGACCCAAAAGTAAGAACGAGTGCACTGTATTAGAGTGCAAATACCTTACACATTAAGGCTAGCCGCGGTATTCGAGTCGTGATTGACCTGAAATATCGGTTTGGAAGGGCCACTCGCCACTGCTCGGAATGTTCTAGAGATGGCGGCCAGAAAAAATGTTGTCACGTACTACAGCATTTAAATGTTGGTTTGTGAATTGTAGTGTTCCTTGCCCTATTAGTGTAATGTAAACTGATAATCATCAATTCGAACGAAGAGCGTATTTGAAACCATAATTACTGAGATATGAAAGCCCCAGGAATTACACGACAGGGCATCACTATAAGGATTATGTCTGCTTGGAGGACGTTGAGCATCATGGGAGATTTTAGAGTTACTATACATCAAGTTAGAATTACTATTGTTTTTCTCAAAGCCATGCAGATCACTCTAGGAGAATAATTCGCAAATTTGCAACATTAGAAAAAATATCAAGATGCTTCGTGCCTCGAAGATGGGCAAAGCAAACTAAATTGAAGCTAGTTTCCTACAAAAGTACCTATTACGCAAAATAACGGTATTAGAGTGCCATCTATCAATTCGCAGCACCTAGAGGCCCGAAACTGTCGTAGATGCGAAGAACGCAAGATTGGTGAAACGAAGGTATCAAAGAAAAGTTTCTTATTAACGTCAACCATTTGAAGACCACCGAGCAGTAAAAAAAAAAACAACTCCGTAAAAACGAACCAACGTTCAGCACAGAAAGCAACACCGTCGCTAGGATGATGTAATGGTTGTAAATAAATTAAGGGTTGTTACGCGCCAAAACCACAATATGACTATGGTGCACGCTATAGTAATGAATACTTTATATATATTGGCCAGCTCGGGCATTTAACATGCACCTAAGCAAACGAGTGCCTTCGCTGTTTGCTGCCATCAAATTACGGCTGCTGCGAAAAGAAGAGAAATCCTGTAATTGCACTTATAACTCCAACGCGATAGCATGAAGCCACCGTGGCGGCTATTCCAAAGATTACACCACAACTCTTTTCCTTTACGCACTTCATCAGAGGTCCGAGGGGCGCTGCGCCTAAGTCATAATCTCATATCAGTCAGTCTTCAGCGGTGGTTTACAAGAAACGAACGAAATTGGCCCAGAGGAATCATTTTATTAACTATCTCAAAATAAACACGGCAAAAAAATGCAAGAAACTATACAATACCCACTTTTTCATCAACATGCGAATTGCTCATCGTGATCCCTGCTAATTGTGTGCGTGCCTGTATCTCAGGAAAAGCCCTTACAAAGCTAGTCATCAAACTACTTCTCCATTCCCAGAATTACGAGAATGAATAACAAATAAAGTTCTGCAGGTTGGGACCGCAGAGAACATTAATTACAGGAATATCAAAAATATGCGAATCTCACATGCTGGGGTAATCGGCTTAGGTTAACCTTTCGTTTTTATTTGTGAATGACACTGTTCTTATTTAGTGACGGTTAGCAACTATAGGTCACATGATCATGTTGGACACGTTTTTACTGACAAAATGCCTCTCTGAACAAAAAATTGTGCGCTCGATTGTGGCAGTGTCAATGATGGCTGACAATACACAGGTTCATTTCAGGGCGCTCTGTGATGTGAGTTGATGGCTCGGCGAGCCACGGGACACAGGATGAATCACAGGTATAACGGGCGCGAGTCCTGTACCGCTTAGCCTTGCACGTCGTCTTCTTCCCGCCTAAGGTCCTGCGCTTCTTAACAGGGACAAACGTTTTGAAAATGAGGTGCTCTGCAGGAGCAAATGCCAACATTCCTTGGAAGGCTAGATCCATGTGCAGCCTGCAACTTAATGTTCCTTCTCCTTGTTTCAATTGATTATACGGATTGTATGCAGGAATATGAAGGAATGACAACGTAGTAACAACGCTAGAATGATGTGAGCGGGATCACAGAAATAGAAATACGATGACGCAATCACAACGATGGAACGACAGCGATGGTGTGCCGACGACAGACTCCGATGCGATGACGCCGATATATTGACACCGATGGAATGTTGAAAATAGGACGACTAACCTGGTATGACGATGGTGTAATGGAAATGATGGCATACCGACGACTCTATAACCACGAATGCAAGCCGATGACTATATGCGACATCACATTGACGACGGTAGCGCATACAACCACCGAATGGCGACGACATGGCGGCGATTGTATGACCGCGATGGCATAATGACGGCTGACACGACGCAATAACGACGGTGAAATGACAACGGCGGCATGATGACAGCATGGTAACAATGGGATGACGAGACGGATTTATGACGTTGGAACGACCACGACGGCCTGAAGATTGAGGAGAAAAACGGTACGACGATGCTCAAATGACGATGACAGTATAACGACGGCGACATGAATACAATGAATTTGCAGTGGTAGAGCTATGAGAATGGTTTAACTCTTACGGCATGGTGACAATGGGATGACAACGACGATATAACGTGGACTGCGCAGCAATGACGGCATAACGACAACAAGATGACCACGTGGATATTACAAAGATCGAACGAACATGACGGCATCTCGATGATGGTATGACATAAAATGCACGATGAGGCTGTATGACTATAACGCAATGACGACGATGACATGACCACAACGGAATGAAGACGGTGGCATGATCCCGATTGAATGACGACAACGACATAATGACTGCGACATGACGATGAAATAATAATGAGGGATTCGTGACAGCAGCGTGATCATGACTAAATGACCAGGCAGAGACGACGAAAGAATAAATACAGTGGAACGATCATGATGTCATGAAAACGAAGGAATGATAACAGTGGAACGAAGGCAATTATTTGACGACAAGGAAATGACGGTGAAGTCGTGTTTGAACTGGAACGTGCGTCAGCGTTTAAGCGCATCACCTCCCGCGTCGGAGTGCCTTTGTTTGCACTTAATCTTGTGCTTGTTTGCTATACGTCGTGACCAGTAAATCGTACAAGATAGCCAAAGGCCAGCACCCGAAAAGTGTGAGAAATGGGCAAAGAATGTTTCGGTTTAAAAATGAGTAAATTCTTCAGAAGTGTGTTTCGTAGGCAGTATAGCCAGGATTGTTTAAGAAAGCACAATAAGATAGGTACACCGTTAGAGGGAAGCATACAAGACTAATGTTGAAGCACTATGCTATTCAACGCGAACAATATGCACTAGTATTCATAAAGAAAAACTCTTGTTTCATCAGCGAAGACGTTTTTATAAACAAAATAAGAATTAGGCTGTGCAGGACTGCAAGAAATAAAAGAACTGTCCGCAACAAAGGCTACAGTCTGACAAGGCTTCCTGTACGACTGGCGTCTTTAAAAGGTGTATATGCCAGGCTGTGTTCCACACTGTCTGTCTACGTCGTGATGTACCCAACTTTTACCTTCCCTCTTCCCTTCACTACATCGATGAAAAATCTTAAAGAAGACTGCTATTCTCAGTTCGGCCTGCTCGCCCTTTCATATTTTTTTTTGTTTCTGAAAAAGTTACTATATCGTTTTGCAATGTTCTGACACAATATTGTAATATACAGGGTGTTCCAGTGAACACTTTCATAAATTCCTAAAGGTTGCCTGTGGCAGATAGCCCAATTCTAGTTCATGAGCTGGTCTACTCGAAGAGGCAGACATTACTTGCACAAGAAATTGAAATGTTTATTCGACTAATTAACAAAAATTCGCGAATTAAATTTTTGAATAATTACCTGATGGCCCATATTGCAATTTACAAATTGTAGCCGTGGAGTTTGCGAGGCGGATCCACTTGGAACAAATTCTAGGGATGACCCCATTTTCGAGATATTAATTCCTGAACTTTGCGGAGAAATGCATTGGCGTTCCAGTTAGTTTCTTAACAAAACGTCGCTTTTTGCACTGAAGCACAAACTTAACTGGAACGTCAATGCATTTTTACGCAAAGTTCGGTAATTAATATCTCGAAACTGGTGTCAACGTGAGAATTAATTGCAAGTGGATCCACCTTGCGAACTCCACGGCTACAATTCGTAAATTGCAATATGTGCCATCAGGTAATTAGTTATAAAGTTAATTAGTGAATTTTTGGTAATCATTCGATTATGAATTTCAATTTCTTGCGCAAGTAATGTCCGCCTCTTCGAGTAGACCAGCTCATGAACTATAATTGGGCTATCTGCCACAGGCAAGCTCAAAATAAATTTTGAAATTGTTCGCTGAAACACCCTGTATAGAGACTGCCCATTCATGTTATCATACAAGTTATTGCCATCGCGCTAATCAACCCAATTTATGTCCGCTAAAGCTCAATAGGCTTTGCCAGTTATAGATTGTTACGCCTGCTTGGCATCAACTCCGTCTTATGATTGTAAGTTTCGTAATGTCATCAGAACACTTAAATTTCTGTCGCTTAAAGCAATGTCGGTGCCAGTCGGCTCAGAATAAGTCGTTTCATACGTACGCGCCTCTTCACATTGCTAAATAAACTATAGCACATGCGTGGGATCTGCAAGATAATAATAGCCTTCATGATAATGTCATCACATATGAAATACTCATATTTTCAAACGTTTGTAACCTGATTGTGTTGAGCTAGGCTGGTATATTAGGAGTGCATCTGAATGTTCTGCCTTAGAGGTCTTTAATAAGCAAATTATTTTCTAATCTGCACATAGATACCTGCAGGACATAGATATATTCAAATACATGCCTGGGAATATTTAAAAATATGGGTGCCGGAAAGCGCGTAAAGAAATTCACTATGGGGCATGGAGTACTGCAAAAATTATGAGAGGGAAATTTTCAAACTCGTCTTTACGATCTTGCCAATATGTAGGTCTATTTATTGTTGATTCTAAAGATAATCGCAATGTTTTATCTCGTGACAATGCAGTGCATCATTTCAGGAACCCTTCTTTGGCAATAAAATTTGTATATTTTGTAACAGAGACAATTTGTATACGACCCAGGAGGTACAATACTCACTGGAAGCAGCAAGAATGTCACCGTCGTGACGAAGTAGCCAGTATACTAAGCTGCACAGCCAGCTCCCACATCCGGGCTTTATATGTCAAATGCAATGTGCTGATGTACTTTCCCTTTTTACCTATTTTTTTCTTTGTTTTGGAAGCTGTGTGAATGACAAGTGTATAAAGAAATTGGCATTCTACAAAAGTTTTGTTCTGCGCGGTTACAGGGGTAGGAGAGGTTAATCACTGAAAAGCCGCACGACAAGTTTTTTAACACTTCTTTTGTTTGACCTAATGTTCCTTAACTCACATGCACGCTCTCTTCAAACGCAGACGAAAATATGCGTGGATAAAAACTTGGTGGTAGAAAAAAACAATGAAAATAATTCATTCTTGTTTTACATTGTCTCGGCACTGCAATAAAAACGTAGTGAGGTATCCGCTTCAGTGACATTCCTCAGGAAGATGGTTGACACAAAGACATTTTTTTTAATTCCAAGAGGAGAGAAGAATGTCAAAACAGTAAAATAATGGAGTTGGAAACAGCTGCTAGAATTTCATATCCATGTGAACATGGAATAAATTATCATCAAAGCAATGCATGAGAGTATATATTGAAATCTTTGTAGATGGGATGCGCTTCAATTTCAAGCAGCAACGAAACAATGCGATTACTTATAATGTTTTCGGTGCTTCATTTGTCAATATCAGTGTCCACGGAGAAAGGCTACAAAACAGTGGTTGCCACCTACCCGACAGATTATGATGAATACGACAGTACAGAGATTGCAGGTGTGCCGAACAAAACAACAACGACGCAAAGGGTAAAGAAACCTCGGAAAAATAAACCAAAAACGGAAGATCATACCGATATAGAAAAGGTAAACATCATTCCTATTGTTCGTTTTGTTCTACGTCTTGTGCCATGATGTCGTTGAGGAAATGAGGGTAAACGAAGCTTGTCGTCTGTTTCTTCGATGTTCCTCCGAACGAATTGCACTGACGTGTACCACCTTGTGCTTGAACCACAACCAGTCACATGCACTGCGGCTGGCTCCGAAGTTCCGGTTGAGAAAATCGCGTTGAAACCTGGCCGTCGCACCGGCGAAGTTGGCGCTAGCGTTGCCAAGGCGTGCACCACCGTTGTCGGGTTTCTGGAGGGCTATACGACGCTGACGTTTGGCCTCGCTCCCTCCCCCCCACTGCTCCCGCAACACGGGGTTGGCGGCTCTTGCTGATGTTGGGCCTCGACATCGCACTCGCTCAACTCGGGGTCCGCGGAATGTCGCTGACGTTTCGGGGGATCTTCGGAAGCGCTCACGCTAGAATCGGCACGTTGACGATGAGCCCTTTCTCGAGCTCGCTCATTCTAGACGGATTTCCATGAAATTTCTTCAAAATTAAATCTGTCTGTTACACAAGACAATGAAAGGCTCGTGCCCCCTTAAGCAATGCCTCATACTCCCGTAAACGCGGCCTCCCCATTACGACGACAGCACAGAAGTGAAATTCTTCACTGGTATGATTACCGGCAATGCAGCCGGCCAGCTGTAGAAGCAGACGCCTATGACGAACGCGGGATCAGAGGAACGAGCCCGTGCCGACCACCTGTGCAGCTCTGAGAGCAGCTGGTTTTTTTAGCATTACATCGCCAGCGCAGGCTAGCGTATACAAGCTTCGCTTGAAAAGCTAAGTTCATAAAATCGACCGTTCAACTCTGTATAAATGCAAAATGTCATATGAACTCGTTGAACTGCATTTCTGTGGGCTTAGCAGTGATGTTTATGCGACTAGTACTCTTCGAAACTGGTATATGCCTGTTCTAAGGTTCTCCTGAAAAATGGATAAGTTTATTACTCCACTGAATAGGGAGCCTGCTGTGGGCTCAAAAGGGTTATTATGGGCCAGGCTTTAAACGCGCGAGTGATATAAGAGCAGTGATATGCGAGTGAAGCTTGCGGTATAATTTTAGGCTGCTGTAATTGTTATTAGTACTTTTAGAAAGAAACAACTTCGCACAAAATTGTCCTTTGATTTTGAAAATTCCAAGAATTTGGCAGTTTAATTCATTACCTAATGCTTGTTATCTTCATTCACCAATACTTCGTCGACCAGTCCTTTTATGACAATGCGATGTCCGCTCGCAATAAAATAAATTAGAGTGCTGAACTTTATCCTTAAAGAAAACTCTATGTTTTATCCTACAAGTTTCGAACGCTAAAGGAAGCGTTGGAAAGCAGTTTCCGAACACGCACGCCAAGCCAAAAATATTTGCGTTAGTCTCCGTAGGAGTGTACTCTATGGCATCTCCATGACGAACACTGAACCATCTCCGTGGTGTATGTGGTACCCGGATATTAGAATAGCATATCAGCATATTATAATAAATTCGCCAGCTCGCAACATATTAAAGAATGTAAGCGAAGGAAACCTGACTCAAATATTATTGAAATAAAACTATAAGTAAAAGCAAGTTCCGCCAGCACTTCAGAAGAGACCGCCATTTCTCAAGTCGAAACTACAGCAGCGAACAAATTGTACAGGGAGGCCTACTGGAAAAGCTTGGTTGAAAAATACTTTGCTGTTATGAGCAGCGAGAACGAATGTAAGAGTTATGTCCAGATGTCCTGACTCCGCTCTCAATCTTTGTCGAGGCAACACAAATCTTTTCAAATCATTTACTTAGGTGCGATTCATGCCTTCATAAAAGATATTGACGGTAAATAATTTATATATATAGAAATAGCGTCAGTACAGCTGTACACGTTCAAGTTCACATTCCTGCGCCAGCATGTCTCTCACTCCATGACGTTACAGTAGATTTTCAGTACTCACTCTCTTCCTCTTTTCCTGCTTCTGTTCCTACTTTCCCTTACCACCAGTGTAAGGTGGCAAACCAGACGCTTGTCTGGTTGGTCTCCTTCTCTTTCCACTCCTTGCTGCCTCTCTTTCATGGTGTAGATGGCGGCAGCCTTAAAAAGGCCGCATTCATCATTTTGTTAGTGTCGCACTGTAAGTTACGTCGAACGTGTGAACTAGGTAATGGTATTGTTTTCATTTACGCTGCACGTGCCTCAGGTAGGTTTTTAACAATGTATTAGGATGGATAACCCTCACCGTTATTTCACCATCCTATGTTTGTCGTGTCCGTCGCCATCTCCCTGCACCTGCCTATAGTGTAACAGGAGGGGGGCTTTGTCAAGTGGTTTATCGCTTTTATTCCGGCCCCCTCCGGCATTCCTACTTGCACTTACAGGAAATAAATAGGTATTATATTATACCACCTAATTATATAAAATAATGAAGCAGAATATGAGAAAGTAGAAAAAGGACAAAAAGCAACTATTCACAATACCTACAGGACTTACAGAGGTGACTTATCGCGCAATTTACTCTGAGAAGCAGGGCACAACATATAAGTGTGTGTATATAAATAGGCCCATAAATAAAACCGGTAAATATAGATAGAATGAGACAAAAAAATTACGGCCCACCCCTATTTGTTCAAGGTCCGGTATCGAGGTTTTCTTTTAATGAATAGGCAACTTTCCTGACTCCCCCCTCTCCCAGCCCACAGGCGCGTTCTACAATTTTTATTGAATACTGTCTGCTAAATCGCGCTTTCTGGCTGAAGTAGCAAGTCTCCTGTGGCGTAATGCCTGAAAGCTGCGTACCTATTATAGGAAAGCACAGAGAAACATGTTATTGTATGAAGTGGTGTGGTTCTATGAGTCTCGGTCTAAATCCTGAAAATCCGACAGGTACCAATTACTGGCTGACGCAGAGCCTCTTTCTCCAACCCCCCTTGACCTAAAGCCCCCCGGTATTCCGAGTAATAAAGTAACTCGTCAGAGCCGTTACAATAGATAGTGTAGCTGTATTGCTGGAACCGGACAAATAGTGACATTGTTTGTCAGCCTACATGCGAGCTGTTTACAAAAAAAGAAAAAAATCGGCAGGACCCATCTCACGATGACCATCGACGGTAGTGTATTGGCATTAGAGAGTTTTAGCGTGTCCGGTATTTGCCTAAACACCGGCGGACGGGGCCTTCGACCGGACGAGCAGAGGGGTAAACGTGACCAGTCTGCACGGTGCCCCCAGCGACCTCGTGGCGCAGAGCTCAAGCAGAAAAACACAGCTAATACAGCAGTAACCAAGTGTATTCTACCTCGCTGCTGGTGTAACTTTTTGGCAGTGGCGTAATCGTGTAGCTGCCCAACATTTGCACCCGTAGGAAAGTAAAATACACTTGGTGTATTTTACTTTCCTACGTGCGCAAAGCGAAGAAGATCGGTCAGGCTAACGTGATATAATATTTCACAGCACTGGCTAACGCCGACGGTTTCCCGTCGCTTTCCTCTCATGTGCCTGCGTGCAAGCAGCGTTAGAACGCCTGCAAGGCTACAGGTGGTTCTCTTTTCACGCCAGCGTTGTGAGATACCTGGTAGCTGCTTGGGTGCTCTTTTATATGCCCAGCAGCATTTGCCTAGAGTGCGGCGACGCGCGAATATGTCGACCCATGTATACACATCCGTCAAGGCGCTACGTCAGGAAGATGCGGTGGCGACGCTTTGGGGGAGACTTTCGCGCGGTAGGGGCCTCGGTGCCGGCGGGCCTACGTCAGTTGCCACTGGGTTTTCGGGGGTGAATGTGTGGTTCACATGTTTACCGCGAACGAAGCGTAGTATGTCAACGAGCAACATTGTGTTGGCTTGAGCTGAAAGACGCAAGAGGCTGAATTTTTTTACAGATTTGTGTTGATGAAAATTATGCAAGCAATGGGCCACTACGGTAAAAGGCGAAAATTCGATTCTGATACCACTTTTTCGAATATGCTCCAACCATTTCGAAACAGTTAAAATGCTGTGATATTTTGCGCAGCGTGCATTAGCCAACCAGGATACTTGGAAACGTTACAGCATTTCATTACAATTGCTTAACCAAGTGTGGGAAAGCTAGATTAGGATAAGCCTTGAATGTAGGTGGAGTGTGTGGATGCACCACAAAGCGTGTCACATTAGCCGTGTAGATATAACCTAGCACACATTTATATACGCAGGCAGCACGGTAAGACATGCGCTAATTGCTGTGTAGATGTCATACACGCTCCTAAACTTGTTATTTAATATCCGCGCGTGAAATAAAATATGCCGAGTTCGTCATTCATGCAATCGCGAATGAGTGCGTGATTTAGGCGATGTTTTGCCCGGAGCATCAGGAGAGACGGGGTGTGATCCGGCGTCTGACTTGTCCCAAGAACCACGCAAAGGATTTCTAAAATGTTCTGGCAAAATGTGGTCCCATATCCGATGACAGAGGAACGATCATTTACTCGGGTGTCGTTATACGGTTGCCGGAGAGATCGGGGCGCCGCGGCCAACAGCGCCGATTGCGCCGGCCTACACAGCCGCCATCGCAGTAGGGCCGGTTACTCGCCGGCCACATCACCCAGCCCAGGCAAACGCATTTATCGCTGCTCAAGGCAGCATAGAAATTGACTGGAGTTTGTTGTTTACATAAAATCGTATTTGGTGAAACAAATTTATCGCGTATGTGCACCTGGTCTCTAAATGATCATCTAGTCTAAAATAAAATATAGTTAGTTTACAGCGTGTTACTAGCCAAAACCAGGATATGATTATGAAGCACGTGGTAGTGGGGCACTCCACAATTATTTAGACCACCTTGGTTTCTCTAACGTACATCCAGTGCCCTCTACACATATTTCTTTTTTTTTTGCATTTCGCCTCCATCGAAATGCCGCTCCCGCGGCCGAGATTACATCCCGCGATCTCGGTCTTAGACTTGCAGCACCCAAGTCACCACGCCACAATGGAGGGGTGCCCAGTACCAAACAACATGCGGGATCGCGAGGAACGATCCGGCGGCATTTTGTCTCGCAGACAGGAAGTGCACACCGACTGCCTCAGTGAGGTGGCTCGACCGGTTTGCACGTAGATCATTTTCTTAGCTATTCGCACCAACTATGCGGAGCACACCAATTTATTTATGCCCACAGTATTCGTGTTGTTAAAAGTAAGCGGACTATGACGAACGGCGGCGGT
>NC_051160.1:77668181-77699758 GCF_013339745.2 Dermacentor silvarum
CAACACCACACTATTGCGCACAATTCACCAGACGCACTGTTCACCGTGTTTAAGAGTTCACTTTCTGCACTTTTCACCACCTAATGCACTTCACTCAACTGTTCGCAACGTTCACTAGTTAATGTTTCGAAACACTCTACATGAATAAACTTTGCATCAAAGCATGTTTTACAATACTCTATCTACTCTATATCTACATAGGTACTGTTTCAATTCTTTCCTCTCTATACACATTTACAAGTTCTGCAATCTTCCGCGTGCCAGTCCTACATGGTTTTCCTTTTCGTTCTTGGCCATTGCACCTGCCCTATTTCTTTTCCATCTTCCGCGCTTGCGCGTTACACGTTTAGGGCGATTTGGGTATCTATCTCCTTCGCCCTTTTTCTCGGAGTCCCAATGTTCTATCGTGTCTGGTGCATGATGCTCCCTGGACTCAACTGCACCTATCAACTTCCTATCTTTCTGAGGTGGAACTACTGCTTTCTTTACTCTCTTCTGCTCTTCGGGTATATGGACCTCGATCGGGATGTTGTCCATCCTCTTATCCCGGTTAACCTGACTCAAGGGCTCTCTAGTCGTGAGCTTCTTTACGGCGTCACGGGCATTATATCGTATCTCTGTGTCCTTCCCTTCAGCAATCATCATGCAAACACTAGTCTTCTTCTCGTTTTTCCCCTTAGCAATAGTCTTTTGACATACATCGCATGCCCTGACGTATCTCCTCACGTCGCTCTGTACCCCGATCCAAAAGAAATCTTCTGTTATTTTCTCTAAAGTGTCTTTTATTCCCTGGTGACCTGCCATTGCATTATCGTGCCCTAACTTCAGTACTTTCTCTCTCAGTTCCTTTGGGACCATTAATTGCTGAACCTCTCTTCCTGAATTGAACACACAACTCCGGTATAATAAGTCGTTCTTCTTGAAAAACTCCGCTACGTTTCGACTTCTTTGTCTTCGTACTACTTCCCCTATCTTCTGTACGCACTTCTGCAATGATTCGTTTTTCTCCTGTAATTCCTTGAACTCAGCGACCGTTATGTTCAACCCTTTAATGTTCGTGACCGGTAATGGTTTTAAGGGCTTAGTACTCTTACTCCTGGCTCGCGTTTGTACTGCCGCTGCTACCTCTACCTCAGGTGACTCCTAGCGTTTCTGGCTTGTCTCTCTTCTCTAAATCGTCTGTCCTCTTCCAGTTAGGGTCTGGGTCATCCGCCCTTCTCACCCCTGATACATTCCCCAAAATCAAATCAAACAGAGGATCTTCTACACACCTAGCTGTGACCAATCCCGTAAAAAATGGTGTCGAAACTTGAATTTGTGCCTCTGGCAAATACTTAACGGACCTGTCCGCCAAAATGACTGGTTTGAAATAGCCGGTCATGTTCTCTGACGGCACCAGACTTTCCCTAACCAATACTGTGTTCGCCCCCGTGTCTCTCAAAACTGTGGCCCTGCGTCCTTGAACTTCTCCCACCACCACGGGCATGTTCTTTTCTCTCGGCTCACCCTCTTTACCTTTCATCATACTGCAGCTTTGTCTGCGTATCCTGATCTGCATTCGTGCGCTCCATGCCCTCTCTTTTGACATAGCTGGCAAACCACTGGTGGACCACGTCTACTATCCTTCGCCCGACAGTTCATTGCTATATGTCCCAGCCGGTTACAAAGAAAACATCTTTGGGGCGTCCCTTGCCTGTTCAATGGACCCCGATTCCTCGTCTCACCTGCAGATGCCATCGGCGCATCCTTGCCACTCTTTCCTAAATTCCTTAGACCCTGCGCCTCTACAAACTGATCTGAGTGCGCTGCCATCTCCTCCACTGTTTTTAATTTCCTCTCTTTGAGGAATACCGCCAGACTGTCGCTGCACCTGGCGAGAAATTGCTCTCCTACGACCTTGTCCCGCACCCCTTCATATGTCTGGTTGGCCTCCGACAACTCCATCCATCGCTCAAAGTAGTTTGTTAATCTACATGCAAACTGTTTTCCAGTTTCCGCGTCTTCCGGCTTGCATGACTTGAACTTTTCGCGGAAACCCTCAGCAGTTAGCCGGAATCTTTGTAATAAAGTGTTTTTCACCTTGTCATAGTCTAAGCTCTCTTCGGCGGGAACCCGTCCGAACACACTCAAAGCCTCACCAACTAGACACAGGCTTAAGGCGCTAGCCCACTCGTTTCTTGCCCAGCCTTGCCCGACCGCTATTCTTTCGAAGCGATGCAAGTACGCATCTAAATCGTCTCTACGCTCGTCAAATGGAGCCATTAACTTCCTGGGGCAGATCTGCTTTGGTCTGGGCAAAGTAGAGTCGGATGACGCCGTACTAGGGACAATCGACCCCTTGCGAGACCTGGCGTTCATCTCCGCCAGTCTAATCTTCAACATTAAAATTTCTTTTTCACTTTTGCGCTGTTGTTCCTGCTCCGCGCGTGCTCGTTCGTGCTTCTCACGCTCTCGTTCGTGTTCTTTTTCTTTTTCTTGCTGCGTGTATTCAAAAAACGCCATCGTCTCCTCCTTCGACATATTTAAATCCTTCGCTACCGCCGCCAAACGTTCCCATTCCATCTTTACAACTCCCGAGTATCGGTGACTGGGCCGTATTTATCCTGGCAGGCTCGCCAATATTTGTCACCTTTACTTGGGAGTGTGGAGAGTCGCATGCATGCGCTACTCTCGATGGAGGAGAGACACGACTGGCGGCACTGCAAACGAGGATTTAATATGTACAGGGACGGTGAACACACGCGACACACAACACTAAAACCACAACTAAACAACTAAAGGCACGCAAAACTAGACATAACTCAGCGAAAAAGCTTACTTAAAAGAACATCCAAATCTCTAACTAAATACAACCCTACTAGAAAACAACTATCTCATTTCCGGAGCCTAGCTCCGCCTTCAAGTCTCTCGGTCAGTCTTAGCTTTTCTCGCCAAAGTCTGGCCATCTTGGCCCCGGCCTAACTGCGTCGTAAATCGGAAACGGGATCGTCTCTTACAGATCGTCGTCTTGAAGTTATCGTCGCGTCCGTGTCGGGCTCGTCCGAAGCGTTGAGGATGCCGTAGGTGCCGACGCCTCGCGTTGTCTCTTTTGTCGGCGGTGAGCTCGTCAGCGATGACGCTCGGCGTTGCTTAGGCCCGCCTGGATAGGCCTAGCGTCGGGATGCGTCGCAATCTCTTCGTGAGTGCCGAAGTGGCGTCCCGTGGAGAATCGAACGTGCCGGTCTGTCGCAGAAGGGGGATCCTCTCTGGGGTGCCTGGTCCTGCCGTGAGAAGCTGCAGCTCGTCCAGGAGCCTCGCCCGAACTTGCCGAGGTCGACGGCCACACCTTGGACGGCCAGCGTCGCGGACTCAACCAGACCCCCAAGTCTCCCGTCGCCAGAGCATAGCTGGAGATGCGACCTTCCTCACCCGGTGCCACGTTGAAACTCAACGGACAGCGCCGTTCATCCCTCGACTATGCCTCGGTTCGTGCGCCTCGCACGCTCGCGCCGTTCCGAACACCGGGCATCGCGTGCTCCTCTTCTTTTTCGCGCCACAGGCGGCCTCTTACAGGTGACACTGCGGCAGTTGTAAAGATTTGGTATTCTGACCCATGTACACTTTCTATGTTACGAACATTCGAAATCTTTAACGCATCCACAAGGCCACCCTTCGCAGTATCGCCGGTGTTCCTAAGTACCCCTACAACACCAACAATGGAGCGTGCTGTGGACTTCTCTACGCTGCAGGACGTCATCCGTGAAGCCTACATATACATCCACATGGAGATCTCCACGCAAATCCGTCACCTTCTGACCGGTTATATTCGGTGAGATGACAATGCCTGCCCTGTCACCGTACTGTCACTCAGTCCCTACCCCAATATAAATCCGTATTGCTTCTTGACGCTTCCGCAGTCCAATATCTCGTAACAATGCTCCTGTCAGCTGACATCTTTGCACGCGGTAGCTCAGGCAGGCGTGATCAGATACCTTAGACATCTACGGTGACGCTGCTAGCTTTCTGTGACAGCCACTTTTCAGAATCAATCTGTTTTTTTTCCTCTGCACGTGTTAAATCAAAGGCGTTAAAGAGCTCCTGTAAATAAAATAGTGATTGCGTGACGACGGCGATATGAGGACAATTCCGATTACAGCTGCTTTACAACCTTTTGATAAAAATTACATCAAAAGCATAATTTCACTTCTATCGAAAGAGGGCTGTTGAATACCGAAGAAACAACGCGTATTGCTGTTATCTACATCCCTGAACAGGGAAAAAAGTTATTCACTAAGGATTTAGGTTTTACCGAACTGCGTTGCCTACTACTACACGCTAAGATATATATTTTGTGAAATAAGGCTTTGCACCCTTCTGCAATGTCACAGTTTACATTTTGCATCTGATTTTTTAAGGCAAATACGCCAACAGCTGTTTGGCTGACTCCAACAGGGTTCTCTTGAATGAGACCTTGTTTTTTTTTTTTGAATAATTATGACTGAGCACCATTTCTTTTATGTTGTCTGCTGTTTTCTGTAGCACTTATATTTTGCGTTTACATCGTCGACACATGTTTGAGGTTTCGACACTGTTCAATTGTATCCTCGTTTTTAAACAGATGTGGTTTTGGGAAAACGGCACGCGGGTATATCCTGAAGTATTTATTCTGCAAAGTTCAGTCGCCTAACAAAGAGATAAAATATGCCTCTCTCTAAAGTTTTCCTGGGAATCGCGCGCTGCTAAAGAGAATAAAAATATATGATCACCAACCAGCAGAAGGCTTAACAATGAAATAGAAAAAGTTCATGAAACGAGAGTATATCAGTTCGGAGAAGACCACAAACTTTAGCCCTGCCACGTTGCCTCTCACATTTTGGTTGATTCTTTGGAACATCAAGCAATGCACGTCGCGTATATTGTTCACACAGGCAGGTTATCCTAAATTATCTTTCAGCACCCACCTAAAGTTTCTGTAGGCATGCACCGTGCTTAGAGAGTTGGCGACTTTGACATCTGAATTCGTGAAGGGCAAATTACTGTCTATGTGATTACGTTGTCAAATTCCTAACATTTGTTAAAAAAATTACCCTCACGTCCCTTGAAATCACTATCGATCATTGATGGCACACTTTGTACAATACGTAGCCCATAAGGTACAAGACGTGAAATACTAATTTGAAAATTTCACTTTAATAAGTATCTTATTACCACTGTGCAGGTGCCCTTCAATGATACTCTACAGGATGGACTACTTTATGCCTAAATGTTGCGTTCATTCACAAAAGTCCACAACAAAAGGAATCACTAGGTGAAGCAGCAGACTATATCGCATGAGAACTCTTGACGGAAATGCGTAAAGCAATAAATCGACAACACTGCACAGCCATTTTGCCACCAATGAAACTAGTCACGTATGATGCATGTACTGGATCGGGATTTACCTTCGTGCTTCCATAGCAGCAGTCTGCTTAATAAAGCGCCACCCTGAGCCTGACCTCGGAAATGTATGTCACGCCGGTGCATGCGAACGCTGAGACATGCGTCATGTGGTAACCATGATCCCCTGTAACGCTGCTTCCTCGACACTCTGCGCTGTCTAGTGGTGCAGCCGAGATGTCCGGGCATGACCTCCGAGAAGGAGAAGTATGGAGTTCAGCTGCCTGCTAATACTAAGAATTGTTCCCCTGCCTTGTCGCGCGCAGTTGGCTAGATGCTCATTGAAGAGTGGCTCACTAAAGCATTGGCGTGAAAGGAGATAATATAAAGAAGAAAAAAAACGGGGAATGGTGGCGCAGCTTGCTAATGTGTCGGGTTGAGGTCCTTGAGGAACCTTCATGAAGTGGGTTCATGAACGCTCTGCATTGAGATATCTCAAGGATATGTTACGTCTCTGTAGAGCGGCGCATTCGCAGTGGTATATTATCAGTGACCCAAGTTAGTGTCGAAAATGTTCATTCCGGAGCGGATCACACCCACTGGCCGATATCTAGCCACGCAACTTGACCATAAAGAGGTCCATTGAGCACCAGGACTGACTGAGTGACATATACCTGTGTTTAAAACCGCGTCAAATCGTTTGTTGGAATTGCAGGGCCTACCAAGACCCGCATCTACAGTGGCTCTTGTCGGCGTAAAGGACCTTCGTCGAAAAGCAGGACGTATGTAAACATTTCCAAGATTCATCAGTTTTCAATTAGGATTATTTTGGGGCGAAGTGGATGGCTGCTCTGAGCAACTTCTTTTTAATGTATAATGTCAGGGACCTTCACTTCACTGGACCGAATACCTGCTATCATATTTGTTTAAAAATGTACGAATTTAGGTGCCATCGCGACCGTTGGCGTGACTGTCATTGGTACCAATTCTGAAGAAGGCTGTGATGTATTTACCTTCATACGTCAGTTTTATATTATATTTCTTAATTTATTGCTCAAACATTTATAGGCATTCAACCTTGGAACATTCCTCGGTGGCAGCAGATGTAGGGCTGAAAGTCTAGTTGCACTGTAGGCGAAATGACGCAGTACAGACGCTGCAGTCCGGGGAAATGAGACGGAACGTTCAATGCACATATTTGGAAGGCATTTCAAGCTTTAAAAAAATATTGGCGATTGTTGTATTTGAAATGGGAAGCATTTCCTCGCGTCTATTTGCCACTTTGACATTATTATCTATCTATCTATTCATCTATCTATCAATCTAGCCGTCTACGTCTTGGTGCTCTCATAGTTGTTTCGTTAACTTGGTATGTACCACAACTGGCATAGTATGACAAGAGTGTATGACGAACTTAAAAGATATGTCATGATTTGAATATCATGACATCTGTGACATGTAGGTCATGAAACAGCCACCTACCCCTACCACTTGGTGATCTAATGGTCGTTTCGTTAGCTTGGTAGGCACCAAAATTGCCATAGTATGTCAAGAGTGTATGACGATCATAAATTATAGGTCATGACATTTCTACCAGGCTTGAAACCACTCCCACTGCTAGAAGTATAAGGCAAATGTCGGCTATGTGCGCCTTACACACGCACAATTGTGAAAGCGGGCAATGTGGGCTGCACACTGACAAATCCAACAAAACAATCGCTGATACTAAATTTTCTCTTAGACTTGCGTCCACATAGGTATGATTTCCTTATTACGCATCCCCTGCTAGGGAAGCTAGTATTTCTTTCGGGCTCTGAAGTATTCCTTCCGAGCGTCATCTGTAGCAGATGACGCGCAGCCAACCGCACTAAGCAGTTAAGGGTTACCGTTAAGGGTGCAACACGCCTAGGGGACGTGCCTTTCAAGCCTGCGTTGCTGAGAAAGCTCTCGTTAGGCTGTACGATAGAAGTTTAATCTACCATCCGTTGCATCATCTCGTGTTTCTTGGGACCCTCTAGATTAGCTATCTTTGAAAACAAACAAATAAGGTTTGCTTTTTATAACTGAGTGGCAATTATTCAGTATTTTCATTTTAACAATTTTGGCGCTAGATTTAGTGATTTGGTGTCTGTTTACGACAAATTTTCAATGTACCAATGAGCCACTTTTGTACTGACTTGAATGAACAATTGATGACTGATGAATCAACAGTTGCCTTCACAATTAATGTTCGCCTTCACATTATGATTGTGCTTCACAGCACAGTGGTCATCATAGCCATCATAGTGCTCACAAAATTTCGTTCTTTATAGTTTCCAAAACCTATTTTAATGCGGTTAAACGCTGCGGGTTCGATGCTGTCACTAAATTTGTTCGATTGGTAGACTTGCGTAATTCTCTCAGAGAGCTTATTTACCAAAACCAGATGGAATAAATTTTGTGTTCCGATTTAGAATGCCGCAGGTGAATAAGACTCATTGATTGCGTATAAACGGCGTATAAATTATAACGACTGATCTCATCCAAGCGCGTCTGAACCAATCGCTTCCGTTTACCCACGCTTTCGGACAATTAACTACTTCGCGGCGGCTTTCAGGCACATCAAGGGCGAAAATGTCGTATTCGACTTGTACAAAGCACGGGTAATTGTCATCGACATACTAGCCACATGCCGCCAAGCGAGTTCCGCAGAATGTAGTTTTGCTTCCACGAACGTTGGGATGCACGGAACATCAAGGGGTAATATATAGACTAACTGCGTTTCCATGCTATTGAAACTACGTTGCTTGTCTTCTTCTGAATCGTGCTGCATTTGTCACCTTCCAGTCTGAAGGTAATGAAAGTTTTATTCTGTCAAAATTCATTACGTAAATATTACAGGCAGGCGATCAAGTACAAATACTAAGCATCGAATCGAATATCGAATAGACAAACGCAGACGCACATAGTTGCAGCAGGAACATTGTTTTCGCTACAGCGATCCCAGGCGGCGCGTACTGCTCAGATCACTTTGCACTCATCAAACCTCGTAAACCCCCTCTCTCTCTACACACACACACACACACACACATATATATATATATATATATATATATATATATATATATATATTGTTACGAAAGCCAAAGTGCCCTTTGTGTGTCTGCAGATACCGTCGTACCATCGTTGTCTGCCAAATGTGTCCCAGTCGCCTGTTCTCCTGCAACCGACAAAACATTTGATGCTACCGTATAACCCGTTTCCTTTGGTTGCATTAACAAGAATGTTCTGGTACCCTATTGCAAGCTGTCGGTTATTGACCGCCGTACTGTCTTATGGACGATAAATTGCTTCAATGAACGCACAATACTACCACAGGGTCTGAAACTTGCAGCTATTCGTGAACACCAGGTGTTGGCGCTCGCCATCCTCGCAGAAGGCCCCGATGCCACGGATGAGTCCCATTCAGCTGCATGCGCGACGTACACTTTCATAATGGCTATGGTAAACAGATCGCTCAGTACTAACCAACGTCAGGAGCTCGCGAATATTCTCCGAATTACCTTCGCGGTGTTCGACTTTTCCCAGCAAGAGGCTCCACCATCCTTTCTCCCTTCTCGTGTACAGGACCGCATAGACACAGGATCTCACCAGCCTCTGCGACAAAAGCCATACTGGGTGTCCCCTTGGGAGCACAAGGTGATCAATGACCAAGTCCGTGACATGCTAAAGAAAAAACATTATCCAAGAGTCAAGTAGTCCGTGGGCAGCCCCAGTAATTCTAGTTAGAAAAAAAGATGGCACATGGCGATTTTGCTTTGATTACCGCCGCCTCAACGGCATTACCAAGAAAGACGTATACCCTTTGCCACGGATTGATGATGCTATAGATTGCCTTTTTTCGGCCTCATCCTTTTCGAGTGTAAACTTGCGGTCCGGATACTTGCAGATTCCGATGTACAGTGTAGACCAGGAAAAAACGGCATTCGTTACGCCAGACGGACTTTTCGAATTTAATGTGATGCCGTTCGGGCTGAGTAACGCGCCCGCAACTTTTGAGCGATTCATGGACAACATTCTGCGTGGTTTGAAGTCGGAAGTCTGCATGTGTTATTTGAATGACGTCGTGAATTTCGGACGCACGTTTTGTGAACACAACGGACGCCTCAATCTTGTGCTATAGTGCCTAGGCAAAGCACGCTTGCTATTAAACTCCAAGAAATGTTGCTTTGGCGACAGCTAAACGCTGGTTCTAGGCCACCTAGTGGACAAAGAGGGCATAAGACCTGATCCAGCGAAAACGGCTGCGGTCGAAGCCTTTCCACAACCTTGCTCTGTAAAAGAGCTGCGAAGCTTCTTGGGCCTTTGCTCATACTTCCGTCGGTTTATTCCCCGATTTGATCGCATCGCGCATCCACTGACGTGTCTGCTTCAGAAAGGCGTTCAGTTTGACTGGACCCAGAATGTGCGCCTGCTTTTCGTGAACTAAAGTTACGTTTGACGTCCCATCCCGTTCTCAAACACTTCGACCCTGCGAATCCAACAGAACTAAAAAAAAACGGATGCTAGCAGTATTGGTGTCGGCGCTGTTCTTATTCAGCGCTTCGACACCAAAGAACACGTCGTAGCGTACGCTAGTCGCTCTCTAATCAAGCGCGAGCGCAATTACACCGTCACGGAACAGGAATATCTGGCAGTGATTTTCGCAGTGCAGCGCTTTCGGTCATATCTGTACGGAAGCCCTTTCACCATCATCACAGACCATCACTCTTTGTGCTGGCTTGTCAATATGCGTGATCCATCTGTTAGGCTTGCACGTTGGACCCTCCGTCTACAGGAGTACGACTTCACCGTTTCCTATAAAAGCGGTCGACGGCACGCCGACGCAGACTGCCTTTCGCGGCTGCCGCTTCCCGCAAAAGACTTTGACGTGGACAACTTTGACCACTACATCGTATCCTTGGAGCCAGCATTTCCTAATCTAAATACCTTTAGGACTGAGCAGCAAAACGACGACACTTTAAAGCAACTGCTGGCTGCCAAAAAGAAATCAACAGCCAATCGCTTTTGCACACGTGATGGGCTCCTATATAAAAAGAACTATTCCACCACAGGCTCACGATATCTCCTCATGGTCCCGAAAAGTCTACGCACTTCCATCTTGTGGGCTATGCATGATGACCCAACCTCCTGTCATTTGGGAGCAGCTAGAAAACTTTGCCGTCTTGAAGAAAGATTTTACTGGCCTAATATGCATCAGACAACGCGGCAGTACGTGTCTAGCTGCAACGAATGTCAACGTTGCAAGCATCCCACAAGTACTCCTCCTGGTATACTACACCCTGTTCCACCGACAAGGACTCCATTCGAGCAAGTCGGCGTCGACCTTCTCGGTCCGTTTCCATGGTCTTCTAACGGAAATCGTTGGATCGTTCTGTGCAGTGACCACTTGACACGCTAATGTGAGACGGTTGCAATACCATCGGCCATCAACGTGTGGCTTTTCTTCCTACGATTTATCATTGTCCGACATGGGCCTCCTAAAGTCGTTATTAGCGATCGTGGGCGACAGTTTGCTGCAAATGTCGTGGAAGAGATGCTTCGTCTATGTTATTCAAGTTTTCGACCCTCTACGCCGTACCATCCCTAAACGAACGGCCTTACGGAACGCACCAACAGAATTCTCACGAACATGTTGTCCATGTACGTCTCAACAGATCACAAGAACTGGGACAATGTTCTAGCTTTCGTTACTTATGCATTTAACACCGCCCAACACGAAACTACCGGCTACAGCCCCTTCTTTCGCCTTTACGCCCGGCCCCCACGTTATACCCTTTATACAATTTTCCCATTCATAAACCACGATGATGCCTGCATATCTGAGACCATCTGTCATGCAGTAAAAGCCCGACGGCTTGCTTATTTGCGCACTTTTGCTTCACAAGATCGCTCAAAGGCACGGTAGCACTCCCAACGCCGACACGTCACGTATGATTCAGGTGACAGTGTGGCTATGGACGCCAACAAGAAAACCTGGGTTGCGCGAAAAACTACAGGCACACTATGTGTAACCTTATGTTGTTCTAGAGCGTATAAGCGAATTGAATTACCGTATAGCGCCTCCATTCAAATAGTCGACGCTCTTCAAAAACTGAAGTGAATGTGTGTGTGTGTGTGTAGAGAGAGAGAGAGAGAGAGAGAGGAGGTTTACATGGGGGTTACTTCAGGCAGGTCACCAACCGTACCTCAACCAGCCGCCAAGCACACCATCGACGTCACGCAATCACGTGACCCAACCACCTTTTCTGGCTCTGACACCACCGACGTCGAAGATTGGCTTCAGCTGTACGAACGTGTGAGGACTATCAATAAGTGGGACCCGACTCTGATGCTAGCCAACACCATATTACAGCGTAAGCTGTTATGGGCTCATTCCAATATCCGTTTCGGTTCGCGATAGTGTCCGCCGCTGCCTCTGCCGCCACCGCTGGTGAGCGTAACCGCTATCGCCGGAAATGCGAAAAAAAAGTACCCAGTCCCCACCGGGATCTAACCCAGGCCCACTGCGCGGAATTCGGATACTTTACCACTCAGCCACGGAAGCGCTTGCTATCAGGCAGCGGAAAATACCCTATAAACGCAGCCTAGGCAGGTGCACAGGCGCAGATGACGAGATGCGATTCACACGAGGCGCGCAATCAACGCGATCGCGAGCCCCCGCCTGTATGGTGGCGCCATCTAGTTAAGGCGCCTGCAAAGACAGCGTACGAAGGCGCAGACGACGAGATGCGCGATTCAGACGAGGCGCGCAATCAAAACAATCCCGAGCATCCGCCAATATGGTGGTGCCATCTAGTTGAGGTGCCTACAAACTCAGCGTGCCCTACATGTAAGTTGCATATAGCAGTTGCATGCTGCATGTAACTGGACCTGGTTAACTAAAGCAGGCTGGGTGACTATTTGTCATCAGCCCGTTTTGAAGATTCCAATAAACAATCATGATCATAATCGTGAACAACAACAACAACAACGTAGCGTGCCACTGGTCAAGGGATGCGAGATGTGCGCCACGTATTCTTGGTACCTCTTCCTTACACGTTATGGCGTCTCCTCGCAAAGTACGAACCGCTGCTGAAGATGCGAATCGTAGAGCTACGTGCGCGGCTGCAACCAGGCATCATCTGGCTCAGCAGACTGCTGTGCAGAGAGCATTACAAGCTGCAGCTCGCCGTCTATGCCGGGCGGACAGTTTAGATTGTTCTCGTCAAAACGAAGCACACAGACATTGCCGCGAAGAGCCTGTTGTGTATGGTGCCGAAATTGGAGCTACTTTTGAGCCGCTCCACCAGCTTATGCTGTGACTGTGCTGTGTGTGCCGCGCAGGCCTTTGACTTCTTTTACCTGACGGGCACGGCGCATGTGCGGTTTCTCAGCCGCAAAAAAACAGCAGCCCTCTCAGCTGGCCATCTTAAGCCCATTGAAATACCTTCTGAGCCATTTTTTTTCGAGTTGGTGTTGCTCTTCTTGGTCCTTTTCATCTATCCCTTAGTGGGAACAAGTGGATAGCAGTGGCTACGGACTACGCCACCCTGTGCGCGATGACGCGGCCTCTTCCTTCCAGCTGTGCAACCGACGTGGCTGACTTCCTTCTCGAAGCTGTAATACTTCACCACGGTGCTCCCCGACAACTTCTTACCGACCGGGGTAGCTTCATTCTCGCACAGGTTGTACAGGACATCTTGGACACCTGCGCTACAAAGCACAAGTTTACAACGGCGTATCACTCGCAGACCGACGGCCTCACAGAGCGGTTCAATGGAATTATCACAGAAATGCTGGCTATGTACGTCTCTACCGACCACCGTGACTGGGATGCTGCTCTGCCGTTCATCAAATTCGCCTACAATACGTCCCGCCATGATACTGCGGGCTTGTCACCGTTTTTTCTCTTGTATGGGTGAGTTCCTATACTACCGTTTGACACGATCCTTCCTGCCGTTCTCGCTGCAACGTCAAAATATGCTCGTGATGACGTATCTAGAGCTGAAGGGGCAAATTGAGATTGCACGCCTGCGTCTGACCACTTCCCAGGAAAATGAACGACGCTTATATGACGCTCATCACCGTGATGCCCTCTCTAACCGTTGTGACATCGTGCTTCTTTGGCAACCAGCACGACGAGTTGATCTTAGTGAGAAGCTGATTTCGCCCTATTCAGCCATGTGCAGACGTGATCTACGAGATACAATCTTTCGATACCCGGACAAGGCGATCCTCCTCTGACATCGTTCGCGTCGCTCGACTGAAGCGATATCACGCCAACCTACCCAGCGCCGAGACAGCGCCTTCGCTGCCGGGGGTCTTGCTGCGAGGCGCCGCAGTACGAACGATAATAGGGAGATTTAGTATAGCGGAAAACGCTTACGTTAGCGGTAACGTGCGACGCAACGCTCACGCAAAGAAAGGCTGCAGTACGCGGTACAATGTAGTGCTTTAGAATTGCGGAACGGATCAAAACACTAACGCTAACGCAAATACACTTGGGCGCCATGTCAAGGCGGATACAGCAAACATGAGCAAACTCTCTCGTTAAGCCTACTCCATCAATACTTCTTTTTGGGCGAGTTGGTACATCTTGAGACTTTGGGTAACAGCGCAAACAGACGACCACAAAAAGGGAGACACGGACACACAGGCGCTGACTAACAACTGGTTTTATTGTGAAGGATAGCACACCTTATATATGCCAGAGTGAAGCAAGGGAAAGGGGAAAACATAACAAGAGTAACATCGTGCCAACAACGCAAGCGCAAAAACGCCAACCAAGCGCAACAAGACGCAAACAATTATTTTTTTTTTCTAATCTGAACCCCCGATAGCCGCATCCAGAAGATAAAATTCAGCGTCAAAGAGAGCAAGGGAAGGGGTGCTGAAGCACTTGCTACCGAACTTCCTGATGTGGTAAGCTTCCAAACTGATGCGCGCTGTCTTGTCACTACTCTTTCCTAGAATCGTCGTCTCCTTTAACCGGGCCACACAATCAGTGCACTTGCTAACGTGCGCCACTATATGTGCGTATTTGTCATCTCGTTTTTTCAGTTTTAGAGCGTGTTCCCCTAAACGGTCATTGACACAGCGACCAGTTTCGCCGACGTAAAACATCCCACAAGACATGGGAATGCAATACACCACTCCAGTGGAACATTTGACGAACGGCGGTTGGTGGTTCTTCTGGCATCCACGTTTACTGGTGTTGCAGATACGTGGGCACAACTTTCCCAGCTTGTTAGGGGCAGAAAAACATATTGGCACGCCGTGCCTACTTGCCACCTTCTTCAGATTGTGGGAGAGTTTATGGATGTAGGGGACCACCTCAGGTCTATGTGCCTTCCGGTGATCCTCCGCCGTTGTACTTCCCGTTCCACGCTTGAATTTTTGAAGGAGGGTTTCAGAAACAGCAGTCAAGACCGAGACGGGAAACCCTGCAGCCAAAAGACGGCTTACCTGATTGTTAAAACTGAGCGTCATCTGATGTGGGCACGATTTCTGGAGAGCCGATTCCATACACATCACCGCTATTCCTCTCTTAATTGTCTTGGAATGTGCCGAGTCATAGGGCAGTAGCTCCTTCTTAGCCCGTGGGTAGTATCCCCAGCAAACGTGTCCATCACAGAACGTGATTTTAAGGTCTAAAAACTGTAAAATTGAAGAGTCCGGAAGTTCATGGGTGAAACGCAACCCACGTCCATGTTTGCTAAAAAAAGATAAAACTTCACCTACAGTAGAGGAGTAGGTGGAGGCAGGCTGCTTTGTTAAAAGCACTAAAAAATCGTCAACATACCTAATAGTTTTTAAAACCAGCCCCCCATTAAACACCTTTTCTAGTGTGTCGTCCACCTTGGCCAGAAAAATGTCACAAAGAATAGGGGCTACGCAAGACCCTATGCAGATGCCATCACGCTGCAAAAAAGGCTGATCGTCAAATACAATAAAAGTAGAATTCAAGTAAAACTGCAATAAAGACAGAAAATTATCAACGGACACGCCGGCGGTGTTCTGGAAGGATACGTCGCCGTTAGCTTCAATGCACTCTTTGACACACGCTAACAGTTGATTCTGCGGGACAGAATAAAACAAGTCCTGCACGTCAACAGAAAAACCAAAACCAACATGATCATTTCCCTCTAGAAACTGTGCTACTGCGGCTGAATTTTTGACCAGAAATGGGTCGTTCACAACAAGCGTCTTGAGTTTCTTTAACAAAAACTGGCTGACACACTTCTGCCACGATCCCTCTTCACTAACAATAGTCCTAAACGGAACTTCGGGCTTATGTGTCTTGGTTGTGAAAAAAACCCTCAAGCTGTTTCCCCTACTGTTGGAAATGTCCCTGGCAAGCCTGCCGAGATCTAACTGCTTACAAAACTGGACAAACTTCGTTTTAACGCGCACTTCACATTTCTTCACGGGGACAAAGTTCTTATTAACCGCCGCCAACGCTTTTTCATTGTAAAGTCCCTTGGGTAAAACGGCGAACCCCCCCTCTTTATCAGCTTGCGTAAGCATCAGGTTGTTGCGCTTGAAAAAAGATACCACGTCGTTCAACAAAATACTATGCTGCGAGTCCGTGGTTTTAGGAGCAAACTTTCGCAGGCAGTCAACACCTTCAAGAAGGCAGCGGTCCCGATTATCATCTGTAGCCTTATCGGCCACTTTTCGATTCATAGCAATGAGATCATGCGCGGGAACACCAGGTTGAACGCCGAATTTAGGTCCTTTCTGCAGAAGACGCATAATCTTCTCTGGTATGTGGACGTCCCCCATGACACTGACATTGCTTCCATGTTGCGCTAATTTCTTGTCTTCGGTACACCGGAGCAAGTCATTCAAGATGCACTTCCACCTGCACTCCGTGAGCTGTGCCGCTAGGCGCTTCAAAGATGCGAGCTTCTTAAGCGCGAGCCACTCAGGATGGTCCTTCAAACACAGAAGACGCAACCAGTCCTGAAAAAGTCGGACTTGACGCCAAAGTTCTGAGCGGCTTAATTTGCAAAGTCTTTTCACATGCCCCCACGATGGTTTTACGGGCCCGAAGAGGGCACTTACTTCATTAGGGACGAGTCCTTTCCGGATGCAAAAGGCGAAGCGTCTTGCCTGGCATGTTGCGTGGACGTTTGCTCCTAAAACCACGGACTCGCAGCATAGTATTTTGTTGAACGACGTGGTATCTTTTTTCAAGCGCAACAACCTGATGCTTACGCAAGCTGATAAAGAGGGGTGGTTCGCCGTTTTACCCAAGGGACTTTACAATGAAAAAGCGTTGGCGGCGGTTAATAAGAACTTTGTCCCCGTGAAGAAATGTGAAGTGCGCGTTAAAACGAAGTTTGTCCAGTTTTGTAAGCAGTTAGATCTCGGCAGGCTTGCCAGGGACATTTCCAACAGTAGGGGAAACAGCTTGAGGGTTTTTTTCACAACCAAGACACATAAGCCCGAAGTTCCGTTTAGGACTATTGTTAGTGAAGAGGGATCGTGGCAGAAGTGTGTCAGCCAGTTTTTGTTAAAGAAACTCAAGACGCTTGTTGTGAACGACCCATTTCTGGTCAAAAATTCAGCCGCAGTAGCACAGTTTCTAGAGGGAAATGATCATGTTGGTTTTGGTTTTTCTGTTGACGTGCAGGACTTGTTTTATTCTGTCCCGCAGAATCAACTGTTAGCGTGTGTCAAAGAGTGCATTGAAGCTAACGGCGACGTATCCTTCCAGAACACCGCCGGCGTGTCCGTTGATAATTTTCTGTCTTTATTGCAGTTTTACTTGAATTCTACTTTTATTGTATTTGACGATCAGCCTTTTTTGCAGCGTGATGGCATCTGCATAGGGTCTTGCGTAGCCCCTATTCTTTGTGACATTTTTCTGGCCAAGGTGGACGACACACTAGAAAAGGTGTTTAATGGGGGGCTGGTTTTAAAAACTTTTAGGTATGTTGACGATTTTTTAGTGCTTTTAACAAAGCAGCCTGCCTCCACCTACTCCTCTACTGTAGGTGAAGTTTTATCTTTTTTTAGCAAACATGGACGTGGGTTGCGTTTCACCCATGAACTTCCGGACTCTTCAATTTTACAGTTTTTAGACCTTAAAATCACGTTCTGTGATGGACACGTTTGCTGGGGATACTACCCACGGGCTAAGAAGGAGCTACTGCCCTATGACTCGGCACATTCCAAGACAATTAAGAGAGGAATAGCGGTGATGTGTATGGAATCGGTTCTCCAGAAATCGTGCCCACATCAGATGACGCTCAGTTTTAACAATCAGGTAAGCCGTCTTTTGGCTGCAGGGTTTCCCGTCTCGGTCTTGACTGCTGTTTCTGAAACCCTCCTTCAAAAATTCAAGCGTGGAACGGGAAGTACAACGGCGGAGGATCACCGGAAGGCACATAGACCTGAGGTGGTCCCCTACATCCATAAACTCTCCCACAATCTGAAGAAGGTGGCAAGTAGGCACGGCGTGCCAATATGTTTTTCTGCCCCTAACAAGCTGGGAAAGTTGTGCCCACGTATCTGCAACACCAGTAAACGTGGATGCCAGAAGAACCACCAACCGCCGTTCGTCAAATGTTCCACTGGAGTGGTGTATTGCATTCCCATGTCTTGTGGGATGTTTTACGTCGGCGAAACTGGTCGCTGTGTCAATGACCGTTTAGGGGAACACGCTCTAAAACTGAAAAAACGAGATGACAAATACGCACATATAGTGGCGCACGTTAGCAAGTGCACTGATTGTGTGGCCCGGTTAAAGGAGACGACGATTCTAGGAAAGAGTAGTGACAAGACAGCGCGCATCAGTTTGGAAGCTTACCACATCAGGAAGTTCGGTAGCAAGTGCTTCAGCACCCCTTCCCTTGCTCTCTTTGACGCTGAATTTTATCTTCTGGATGCGGCTATCGGGGGTTCAGATTAGAAAAAAAAAATAATTGTTTGCGTCTTGTTGCGCTTGGTTGGCGTTTTTGCGCTTGCGTTGTTGGCACGATGTTACTCTTGTTATGTTTTCCCCTTTCCCTTGCTTCACTCTGGCATATATAAGGTGTGCTATCCTTCACAATAAAACCAGTTGTTAGTCAGCGCCTGTGTGTCCGTGTCTCCCTTTTTTGTGGTCGTCTGTTTGCGCTGTTACCCAAAGTCTCAAGCCTACTCCGCCGCTAATTGAGAACGTATATCGAAAACAACGCCCATTTGTCACCTGTACGCCGCTGTGGAAGCATCATCACCTAAAGCAAACACGAGCATTAGTGGGGAACGAATGAGCCGAGCAGTGCAGGCCGATGATCGATAGATCCGAAGTGGACGGCTCTCGCTTCAACAGTCGCCGCCATCTTGCCCTACGTACGGAATCCCTTGCGCGCGTTAGCGTTGAACGCTATATTCCTGAAATAGCGTACGTACGTAAGAGTCCTGGCTACGTTTACGTTCTGCGCATGAGCAGTATGCAGCACGAAACGGTAACGCTAACGCTGAATCCTTGCGTTTGCTGTTTTCCGCTATACTAAAACTCGCCAATGACAGGACTGACGCAGACGGAGATCGTCGATAGACGGCGCCTGGGCTTCATCTTGTATGGCTGTCTCCTGCCCATTGTATATATTTTGTAACAATGTTGTCAAGCGCCATTTTTCCCCGCACCAATATATATATATATATATATATATATTAGCTAAAAGTTAACTTCAAAAAGAGTGAGTTCTTGAAAACTAATGTGACGTTTCTTGGCAGAGTTCTGGACGGAACAACAAAGAATACGACAGAAGAATGGGTAGTTCACATCACAAAACAAAGCCTTACGATGTACACTTGCCTCGTGTTTTTCTAGGCTCGACGGTCCATTTCATTGAAGACTATGCTCTGAAAAGTCGCTGTCTGATAAGGTTGGCACAGAAGGATGTTCCCTTTTGTTGGACAGAAGAATGTTCATCTTGTAACGGCAGCGCGCACACGAGAAACGAGGACAAAAAATGAAAGTGACAGACAAGCGCTGACTCGCAACTCAGTTTATTTTGGAGGGAAATTACACACATATATATATATATAAACCCAGTCTATATATATATATATATATATATATATACATGTATACACCAGATTAGTGTTTCACTGAGTGGTACAGTTCCTTTCATCATCTTCAGCTCATATTTCATGTTCACTGCAGGACGAAGGCCTCTCCCTACGATCTCCAATTACCCCTGTCTTGCGCTAGCGTATTCCACCTTGCGCCTGCAAATTTCCTAACTTCATCACCCCACCTGGTTTTCTGCCGATCTCGACTGCGCTTCCTTTCTCTTGGTATTCATTCTGTAACCCTAATGGTCCATCGGTTATCCATCCTACGCATTACATGGCCTGCCCAGCTCCATTTCCTCCGCTTAATGTCAACTAGAATATCGGCTATCCCCGTTTGTTCTCTGATTCACACCGCTCTCTTCCTGTCTCTTAACGTTTGTCCTAAGATGTTTTGTTCCATTGCTCTTTGTGCGGTCCTTAACTTGTTCTCTAGCTTCTTTGTTAACCTCTAAGTTTCTGCCCCATATGTTAGCACCGGTAGAATGCAACGATTGTACACTTTTCTTTTCAGCGACAGTGGTAAGCTCCCAGTCAGGATTTGCCAATACCTGCCGTGTGCACTCCGACCCAATTTTATTCTTCTGCGAATTTCTTTCTCATGATCAGGGTCCCCTGTGAGTAATTCACCTAGATAAACATACTCCTTTACAGACTCGATCTAGAGGCTGAGAAGCGATACTGAATTCTTGTTTCAGTGCCAGGCTATTGAACATTAACTTTGTCTTTTGCATATTCATCTTCAACCCAATTCTTGCACTTTTTTTATTAAGGTCCTCAATAATTTGCTGTAATTCGTCTCCATTGTTGCTGAATAGGACAATGTCATCTGCAAACCGAAGGTTGCTGAGATATTCGCCGTTGATCATCACTCGTAAGCCTTACCAGCCTAAAAGCTTGAATACTTCTAAGCATGCAGTAAATAGCATTGGAGAGATTGTGTCTCCTTGCCTGACCCCTTTCTTGATAGGCAATTTTCTACTTTTCTTGTGGAGAACAAAGGTAGCTGTGGAATCCTTGTAGATATTGACTAATATATTCACGTATGCCTCCTGTACTCCTTGCTTACGCAATAATGCTGTCATGATACCTTTTCCTAATCTATGAAAGCCATATAGAGATGTTCCAGTTCCTTTGAACGCACGCAAAGGCACCAACGAATGTACGACACGGTTATTGTTTCTCCGACGTATGGGCCGGTGTCTGGCTTTGTAACTGCAATCGCTCCCCCTCTCCCCCCCCTCTCTCTCTCTCTCTATATATATATATATATATATATTTTCACGAGTCAACGCGAACAAGAGACCACACGTTGAACAAGACGGCGGAGCAGCTTCAGAATCACCAGCACAAAGACATCTTCTTCGTCTTCGAACACCCTGTCCTACTACTCAGAGTCAGTCAATGCATATACTGTCATCGTCGTTTAAACGTCTATAGATAGAGTACGCGTCATTTGCTCTCTCTCCAAAAGAGCATCGCCTCGATGCTAGACAATAAAGTTCGCTTGGTGAAAACGAAAGTCCCTCGTACAGTCACTCGCTGACGTAGGGCTTCATGCGCACTACGTGCGCAAGTTCAGAACGGTGTTGGCGGCGCCTTGTGCAGTGAGGGCTATCTGGAACGACCTCGTATGTGACGTCACTTAGCCGACGCAGCACTTTATAGGGTCCGAAATATCGCCTCAGAAGCTTCTCGGATAGTCCCCGTTTTCGTATAGGCGTCCAGACCCATACTCTTTCATCGGTTTCATAAGTTACAGGCCTATGATGGGCATTATAGCGACCTGCATCGTATGCTTGCTGCTGGTGTATTCGCACGCGTGCGAGCTGCCTGGCTTCTTCTGCACGTTGCGTAAACGCATCGGCATCCGTGTCAATGTCGTCAGGTTCGTGTGGTAGCATGGCGTCGAGCATCGTCCTTACTTCACGTCCGTGTACAAGGCTGAATGGAGTCATCCGTGTAGTTTCTTGTTTAGCCGTGTTATAAGCAAACGTGATATAAGGCAGAATCTCGTCCCAATCGTTGTGCTCTATATTCACGTACATGGAAAGCATGTCTTCGAGTGTTTTGTTCAGGCGCTCTGTTAGTCCGTTTGTTTGTGGATGGTAGGCTGTTGCCTTTCGGTGACTTGTGCCACTGAGCATCAGGACGTTATCTAAAAGCGCGGCTGTGAATGCGGTGCCTCGGTCTGTTATGACGATGGTTGGTGCGCCATGTCTCAGCACAACATTATCTATGAAAAATCGGGCCACCTCTGCTGCTGTGCCTCTCTGGATAGCTTTTGTTTCGGCGTAGCGAGTGAGATAGTCAGTTGCTACAATAACCCAGCGGTTACCACTAGTAGAGGTAGGAAGCGGACCCAAGAGGTCCATTCCGATCTGGTCAAATGGTGTTTGCGGTACCTGAACGGGTTGTAGCAAACCGGCTGGTTTCGTTGGAGGTGACTTGCGCCGCTGGCACTCTAGGCAGGTCCGAACGTGATGTTTCACGGCAACGGGCAGTACTGGCCAATAATATCTTTGTCGCACTCTGTTCAGTGTCCGCGTATATCCTAGATGCCCAGAAGTGACCTCGTTGTGGCATGCTTCCAGTACTTCACTACGAAGAGCAGTAGGAACGACGAGCAAATAGCTTGATCCGTTCGATGAGAAGTTCATTTTGTATAGGACTTTGTTCCTTAAGCAAAATGATGACAATCCTCTTGCGAAAGCTTTAGGTGCTGTCCTAGTTCGTCCGTCCAAGAAATTAATCAGGTCAAGCAACTCAGGGTCGTCACGTTGTTGTTGTGCGATGGTAGACGTGTCGAGAAGACCAAGGAATGCTGTTTCCTCTTCATCGGTCGAAGGAGCTGACTCAATGGGTGACCGAGACAGGCAGTCAGCGTCGGTATGCCGTTTCCCTGACTTGTGCAGGACCGTCATATCAAACTCTTGCAGTCTCAGGCTCCAACGTGCTAATCGCCCGGAAGGATCTTTCAGATTTGTGAGCCAGCAAAGCGAATGATGGTCGCTGATAACGTCGAAGTGGCGACCGTACAAATAAGGGCGAAATTTTGTAACCGCCCATACCACGGCGAGGCACTCTTTCTCAGTTGTAGAGTAATTTACTTCTGCGCGTGACAGCGTTCTGCTTGCATAAGCGATCACTCTTTCTGTGTCCTCCTGGCACTGCACAAGCACAGCTCCGAGACCAACATTGCTGGCATCAGTGTGAAGCATTGTCGGAGCTGTCTCGTCAAAGTGGGCAAGCACAGGGGGCGTTTGTAACCGGTTCCGCAAATCATGAAATGCAGCTTGCTGTTCGTCACCCCATACAAACGCAACGTCATCTCTCGTGAGGCGAGTTAACGGCGACGCAATGCGAGCAAAGTCTGCAATAAACCGCCGATAATATGCGCAGAGGCCGAGAAAGCGCCTGACAGCCTTTGTATCTGAAGGAACAGGGAACTGTGCGACAGCGGCAATTTTTTTAGGATCCGGGCGGACTCCCGCGTGGCTGACGACATGGCCAAGGAACTCTAGCTCCTCAAAGCAAAAGTGGCATTTCTCAGGCTTTAGGGTGAGGCCGGCGGACCGTATAGACTGCAGAACGGCTTCGAGCCGTTCAAGGTGCTCTTTAAACGTTGCGGAAAACACTATGACGTCGTCAAGATAGACTAAGCAGGTTTTCCACTTCATCCCCGAAAGCACGGTATCCATAAGCCGTTGAAAAGTAGCAGGTGCAGAGCACAAGCCGAAAGGCAAGACCTTAAATTCGTATAGTCCATCTGGCGTGACAATATATATGCGCGCGCGCGTGTGTGTGTGAAGTGATCCTATGGCGGCCTGCTGATAGAAGAAGTTGAAAAAAGACAAGGGGCAGGGGAGTGAAGACCAAAAAAGAAGAGGTATCAGATACACCAAACTGGAGTCTGTGTTGGGCAGCTACTACGTGCAGTTTTATGACACATTTTGGCGCAGTTGGCTTTTCACGATCAATAATGTGGGCAACCTTCTTCGTTAGGCCAGCTAAAGGTAGCCTCGTGTTAACGAAGTACGCACTCCCTGGAGATCCACCAGTCGATCTTCCGGTCGAGCTGACGAGAGGTGAGTGCGTGTCTATCTTTCTGCAGAAGGCTTCTATGATTTTGTACGAGCTCTTAAAAAAGGGGTCGGGAAGATAAATATTCAAGTCTCCCGTTTCAACCGCCTTGTACTGTAACAAGTAGGGAAATCAGCCGCGTCGGAAGCAACTAACCGTTCAGATCTCTCCGTTGTGCTTCAGGCGATTCAGCTTCAACAAATGCAAGTTTGCCAGCGAAGTATAGAGGTTGTGCAACCTGAACCCTTTCATGGTTTGTCGAGGAATCCAGTAGCTTGGATTGCGTTCTTTGAATACGCCTGTAGACAAGGCGGCTGGGACACAGATGAAAGAAGAGTGATGCATTTTGCTGCATTTTCTTAATGGCATTGCAAGAAAATGGTATCAGCTGCGTATCACGGAACATGAATTTGATGCATGGAGCACATGGAAGGAGAGCTTCATCTCGTCATTCCGTGGCAGCACACTTGTGTGATGGGATGAAGCTATATTTTATTGCTGCAGTTCTGGAACAAGGTTCGAGTATTTCTTCGAAAAATTTTGACTAGTTCAGTTTGCAGGGCTGGAACTTCCACTGAATTCACTTAAAACGCTGATAACACATGACCTACTTCGGCCATTGCAACGACAGATTGAAGATGCAACACTAAAACTATGGAGGCTTCGCTGGAGTAACTTCAAGATATAGCCTGGCTATTGGACGGAGAGGACGACAATATCGTATTGGGATGTTCAAGGGGCAGAACCGTCGAGAAACAGAGAGCTTCATGAACGATTATCAAAGTCTTCGCTAGTGGGAACTCACTAGAGGTCGTTACATACCGCGAAAAGAGGGTCCATTACATGAGGAACAAATGTTCTGGATTGAAAAAAAAAATACTGATGCATGAGGGGTTTTAATCTGACCCTATGATGAAAAAAAGCACTGTTGTTTTGATTTATGCGAGTTTTTTACTTACAGAACTTGCGGTTAATGAACAACGAAGCTACTGTATCCATTTTAAGAAAAGCAACGCTAACGCACAAGACATATTCCGAGGGAGGTCAGTTCTTGTGCGTGGGTATGATGGCAGCAAGAGAGCATACGGTGAGTTAAGTGAAGTACCAATCTAAAAGTGAAGTACCAATCTAAAAAAGCAGTAGTGATTGCATTCGTTTTAGACACGGTGGAGTCCGACTTTCTCGTAGTCCGGACATGAAGCTGTCGAGACTGAATATTTATTGGGACAATACGATGCCTGTTGATCAAGAGGCTGACCAAAGAGAGTCTGGACAAAAAGAAGACAATCTACGGATGCTGAAGAAAGACAGTGCAATTCCGCAACTCTACCCCGAACTGGTATGCTTGTGAGGATATCCACCGATGAAAACAAAGTTCGAAGTTCCATTTCACCTGTCCGATAAAACAGTTGTGAAAAAAATACATACAACTTGAGAGAGAAAAGAAGGCATCGATAAAAGAAGTGCTGCAAAAGATGTTAGATGTCAATGTAATTGGCCCATCGGTGTACCCCTTTGCTTCACCTATCACCATTGCTCCAAAAGAAGACGGCAGCTGGCGGCTATGTACGGATTACAGAGCAGTAAAAAACCAAACCCTGTTGATTCCTTTTTCAATGCCGAGGATTGACAGCTTAATTGATGAAACCGGAGGCTGTACCTGCTTTTCTCGCATATAACTTTGTAAGGGCGTCACTACAAGAAGACACCAAGCAATATACCGCATTTACGACTTCATTTGGCATGTACGAATACAATCCCCTTCTTTTTGGATGGAATAATTCACCTAGTTGGTTCCGAAAGGTGATGAATTCAGTTTTGAATCCCTATATTCGACTCTTCGCCAATGTTTACGTAGACGACATTATCATATACCCTAGAAGTGAAAAGTTGCCTGAATAACACCAGGCTCATATTCTGACAGCGTTATGTGATGCTAAGCTAAAAGTTAACTTCAAAAACAGTGAGTTCTTGAAAACTAATGTGACGTTTCTTGGCAGAGTTCTGGACGGAACAACAAAGAATACGACAGAAGAATGGGTAGTTCACATCACAAAACAAAGCCTTACGATGTACACTTGCCTCGTGTTTTTCTATGCTCGACGGTCCATTTCATTGAAGACTATGCTCTGAAAAGTCGCTGTCTGATAAGGTTGGCACAGAAGGATGTTCCCTTTTGTTGGACAGAAGAATGTTCATCTTGCAACGGCAGCGCGCACACGAGAAACGAGGACAAAAAGTGAAAGTGACAGACAAGCGCTGACTCGCAACTCAGTTTATTTTGGAGGGAAATTACACACACACACACATATATATATATATATATATATATATATATATATATATATAAACCCATATATATATATAAACCCATATATATTATATATATATATATATATATATATAATATATATATGTGTGTGTGTAATTTCCCTCCAAAATAAACTGAGTTGCGAGTCAGCGCTTGTCTGTCACTTTCACTTTTTGTCCTCGTTTCTCGTGTGCGCACTGCAGTTACAAGATGAATAGATACCAACTCGCCCAACTTTCAGTACTTTTGCAGAAGAATGTGATGACGCTTACCAAGAACTGGTTCGAATCATTTCATCTGATCCTGTCTTGTGCTTACCAGACTTTGAGCTGCCCTTAGAATTGAATACCGATGCATCTCACTATGAAACGGGAGCAGCCTTGTATCAAAGAGGCTCATCACGACCACCAAACCAACAGCTTCGTGTAGTTGGATACTACAGCTACACATTCAACAAAACCACGACAGAAAAAGAAGGTCTCGCCGTTTTAAAAGCCGTCCGCTACTTCCGTTCATATTTGGAAGGTGCAAAGTTCAAACTATACACAGATCACGAAGCACTAAACTACACCCTGCCACTGAAGTTAACGAACCTCGCGATCTCAGCACACGTCCCATTCTCGAGCAGAGTGTAGTAGTAACCAGCAAAACTGTATACGACAATGTTCTTAGCATATTATAGTCGATCTCAGATATCCAAATACCAAGCTGCGTTGTGAGGCTGCGGAGTTTCTCAGCTTTTTCTCAGAGTTCATGGTCCGTAACATTTTGTGGCCGGCTGTACATATTGAAGATGGCCGAACTGGAAGAAAAAACAGCCCGCTGGCTGGGTTAAATTCAGCAATTTGATTTTGAAGTAGTTCATCGCCCGGCAGTTTCTATGAAGGACGCGGATGCAATACTTATGCTTGAGAAGTTGATTTTTAATTAGGATTATTTATGTAAGTAGACGGAATGCAGATAAATAACCTGAGCATCTGCAAGCGACGGTGCCCAACATTACCTTGGTTCTGTCCAGCTACGTGACATTTGCATATTGTTAAATCTTGGTGTATGGTAGTCGGGAAATCCTGTATTATTTATATATATATATATATATATATATATATATATATATATATATATATATATAGCGCTATTATATATGCCAGACCAGTATTATCGACCAAAGTAAGCATAATTAAAATCAGGCATACGGCGATATTGTCACAGAGTATAATTTGTACTATAGGTATTAGATATAGTTAAATATAACAGATATGAATTATGTATACGAAAGTTACAACCTCTTTAAGAAATGCGCAAGCTAATCTTCACATTTTTATTAGGAATCAACATATAATAAATCTGCACATATGTGCACGAAAGCTGTAGCTTGGTTTAGTGGTTGCGCGAGGACGCAAGCACATATATTTGTTTGCCTTTTGCGAATTTCATAAAAGACATCACAAAAATAAACATCAAAGAATTACATTGTTATATTTCCTGAAACAACCATTGACAATAATTGGTTTGCTAGTGAAAGCAAAACTGCAACAAGAATACATCGAGAAATCATGACGCGGATGACTACCATGACGTTCAAGTGTCGTTTCTTAACATGTTGACTATTTGTGTGCTTGCAGTGACGCACGGAAAGGACTATAAATGCGCACTCTCAAGCTCGGGAACAGCGCATAGTGTGGGTGAAAAGTTCAGTCATGGCTCATTATATCAAGACTTTGGTGTTTGTGCTAAGCCTCATCGGCCTGTCTATGGCAGGTAGAAGTCGACAACCGCCGAAACCTACGACAACGGTAAGGCCAGCACAAATTTTGGGACTATCGAATCCTTGTGATGCATCAGCAATAATAGACTTGAAATCAGTGGGTTCTTTAATATACTTAATAACGATACGCATGGTTTAGGAGCAATGACAGTTATCGAATTGAACAACATAGGTCACCACATATCACTTATTTTGTGAAGTCACGGCTAATAATTCAGGCTTCTCTTCTAGCCACGTCTGAGCTGTGACCCAAAAGGTTAATCTACACTGCTTACTAGATGCTGATTGCCTTCAGCAATAATTATCACACAATTATTTTCATTAAGTCGGGATGTCCAGAAAAAGCTCATTCCCTCTTTCCGGTCACCGCTTCACCCTAGTTTCCAAAAGTTAACACAAATGCCTGAACTATTTTATTCACAGCTTGTGGGCAATCTGTGGGTCTGAAGAATAGAGTCAATGATACATAAATGAAAGCGTAGTCGAGAAATGGCTCAATAGTGGTGATGTGTTGCTCGGAGAATCAGGGTTGTCTCTATGCAAATTTTAGGTAGCCGTATTTCATTGTAACCACGCACACATGCGGTGCTCGCCTTCGCTAAATGAAAGTTTATATAACTCGATTTGATTCCGCGCAAGATGCACACAATGTACATAGGTAATCTATACTCCTATCTTTTCGTCTTAGTCCGCGTAGATAGTTTGCAAAAAAATTGTTACTCCTATAACTAGGTTTCCTGCTTCTGAGGTGAACATCCTATTATGACGTTTTCAGAGACGATAAAGACAGGTAATGGTAAGAGTGCATGGAATATTTGAACGTGTACAGGGACGCTGGTTTATATAATGTACCAACGATTCCTGGGTACAACCTGCACGAAATGCACAGACGTAAATATTCACATACCTTGCTTTAAAAAGATGACGTGACGCCGCATTTTGTTTTCATCGTCAGTTGATAAATCTGTAATAACAAAGTACTATTATTGTTTATTGGGTTTTGGAATGGCTCCTTACTATTGTGCGACTGGTTAAGTGTGCCGTCAGCATTTTCGAAACCTTTATTTCTTAATTTAAAATTCAGAAGTGAAGATGAAATGTACCGATAAGCGTGACATGTACTAGCCGCTGTGTGTATTCAATAAAGCGAAGTACATATTTGTGCATAATTATGGAGGACACATCGTCGGCCTCGCAGCTATACAAATGTTTTTTGCAGCTGTAATCATGATAATTTAAAACAAACTACACCATTGGGATGCGATGCCTATAGTCATTCGTTAACTCCCGAAATTGGGACATGTGAACATATTTTGTTGTTGCACCGTTGCACCTCATGTCGGTAGCACAAAGAAAACGTAGATGCATTCTCTACTCTGAAGGTACACCACCGCCGAGTATAATAAAAGGGAAATTCCTGAGCTGACGTCAGTAAAACTGTGGGAAAATGTCGATTCTACCTATGTGGACAAAGTTTTCCAAAGCTGTGGATAGCAAATTGGCGTAAAACATATTATGCTTTCTACTATTTTTAAATAAACTTTTAGATAAACACACTATCATACACAATGCACAGAATGAATTCCTACGGGGATTTTCTACTAACACGCAGTTAATAGCAACTGTGAAGAAGAAGACGCGCCTTCGTCCAGCGGCATCGCCAACGCTCGACCTGCTCTGCTCGCGCTGTTGGTCGCTGGAGTCTTTGGAGGCGGCGCTCCACGCTGCCTCACCATTCTTGTAACTCGTAGCGTCCTTGAAGGACACCGCCAATAAACATCTTCTGATGTTCGCTAAATTATGAATTCGCTAAATTTGTAGATCTAAATGGTCAGGTGTACATATTTTTGGATTTCACCAAAGCTTTTGACAGGGTGTCTGGCAATTAAACTATCCAAAAGATGAAAACAATTGATATTCCTTTCAAAATAATCAACTGGGTTATGTCTTAATTGACTAACAGAAAACAATATGTAGATATAGACGGATAGTGCTCTGTAAATTTAGATGTTTACTCGGCAGTACCCAAAGGTTCTGTAATAGGACCGGTCTTGTTTAACATCTATATCGGTGAAATGACAGACTATGTCAAATCAGTTCTTTCAGTTAAATTGTTTGCCGCCGATTGTCACTCTTTAAAACGATAAATCCTGATTTTGACAAACTTGAGTTGGTGAATCTAAAATTACTGGCAGAATAGTGTGTTAAGTGGGATATGATTATTAATCTCGAAAAAAAAACAGTACAGATGTGTCTTAGTAATGAAAGAAATAAACTGGCGTTTTCCTACAACATAAATGGTAACATGATCAAGGAAGTGGAGGAATACAAGTATTTAGGTATGAGGATTACATCCAGGCCCAAATGGACCACGCACAATGATCACATATGCTCTTCAGCTCGTAAAAAGTTGGCTTCCTAAAACTCAAATGAGAATGTCATCAAACGAACTAAGAAACAAGGCGTACAAACCAATAGTGATACCATCTGTCGTGTACGCCAGTATTGTGTGGGACCCTCACACAACGGAAGTTATAGAAAAGATAAAAATTCAAATACTAGCAGCTCGTTTTATGTATGACGGCTATAGACGTCGGGACTCACCATCTGCCATGTTGGAGGAATCAAAGCTGGAATGTTTAAAAGAACACCAAAGAATTGCTAGCATTAAGTTTCTTAGCCGCTTGCATTTTTCTAAAATCGGCATTGATCCACAACAATACATAACTCAACAATAATTTTAAAAATCTCATCATAGGCACCAACACTATATTGAACCAATTTATGCTCGTACGAATATTTTTTCGCAATACAATCGCAGACTGGAAAACATTGCCTCATAATTCTCTGCTCCTTACCCCTGATGAGTGATTTGGACCACCAGAATGCACTGTCTTTGATGTGCTATATTGTTAACGTTGCGCGTTGCTTATTTTCCTTGATGACATTTATTGCGACAGGAAATTATGTGGCACTCTAAGCATATTTTTGCCGTTGGCGTCGCCGTCGCCGTCATAGTGATGTTCCCTATAAAGTCCAACAGCGGTAAAATTGTCGCCGCGTGACGTGCGTTGTGTGCGCGAGTGAAACCGTGCGAGGGTGAGCCGGCACTCGCAGCTTAATGTCGCGCACGCGACATAGGAAGGCAGCCGGAAGCGCACGCTCTTCGTTCACGCGCGAGGAACGGGTGGAGGCGATGGAGAGGGGAGGGGGAGGGAGGGTGCGTTCTGCTTACGCGGATGCTGCTCACGAAGCTATCTTGAAAGCGATCAGCGACGCGGCTTAAGGTGGTGGTCCCACTCCGGCGGCACGAGCCCCCCGTTTTCAGTACTTTTGGACTAACCGTGGCGGCTGTTCTACTTAGGATATAAAGTTGTGGTGTATACCATAAAAAAAGCTTAATTCTTGAAGATTCCAACAATATATAATATAAGGAAATTGAATAATGTGATTTAGAAATAAATGTTCTAGAACAAGCATGAGAAACATGGTTTTTGAGAACTGTGTTTCAGTTGTGACCATATTTAGAATAAACTACCGCACTTACTGCGTTGCGATTTGCTCTGTAGCTTTAGGACATATTTATCTAGTTCCTATGCGTAGGAAAATAATCTTTATTTTTTACTTTTTGGGTAATTTGCTTTTGAAAATCACCAAATATCGCAATTTTCTGTTGTAAACAGCCCAGCAACTACATGCTCAAGGAAGCTAAATTTTGGATAAAGTAGAGTTCAAGGAATTTTCATTTAGGAAGCAAAATTTCATTAATGTACCTTTTATTAGTTTTAAACCGCAGCTTCGTAGCTTTAGTACCTTCCCACAAAAAAGGGCAAAAATAAAACCAGAATTCCAAATATTGCTTTATTGGCCGCATTATTAGGACAACTAATAAAGTTACATGAATGAAATTTTGCGTCCCAAATGTAAATTCCTTCAACTCTACTTTATCCAAAATTTAGCTTCCTTGAG
>NC_051160.1:77699858-77732148 GCF_013339745.2 Dermacentor silvarum
AATCGGGCTGTTTTAGTGTTACCATATATGCAGGTTGTTTCAGTCAACTTAAGCTAAACTTTAAATATATGCAAATGCTACGTAGCTGGGTAGAACCAAGGTAATGTTGCTTGCCGTTGCTTGGAGATACTCAGACTATTTTTTGCCTTCCGCCTAATTACATAATTAGACTTAATTATTTATTCAACTTCTCAATTATTATGTATAGATGAAAAGTGTCAATGAGTAAATTGTGGAGCAACATGAGAAACTCCCAATACAGCTTTCTGTTGCTCAATACGTGCAACATAAAATTGCTTTTCCGAGCGTGAAAGAAGCCCGCGAATACACGTAAAATTTTCGTCCGACTGGCCGCTCGAGGCACTTTATGTGTATTTGCGGGCATCTTTCACGCTCGGAAAAACATTTTTGTGTTGCACGTATTGAGCAACAAAAAGCTGTATCGGGAGTTTCTCATGTTGCTCTATACAATTTTCTAATTCACACTTGTCATCTAATTTTAATAATTGAGAAGTTGAATAAATAATTAAGTCTAGTTATCTAATTAGGCGGAATACAAAAAATTGTCTGAGAATCCACAAACGACAGCAAACAACATTACTTTGGTTGTGTCAACCTACGGAGCATTTGCATATTTTTAAAGTTTGTCCCAAGTCAACTGACACACCCTGTGTATAGGATAGATTTGATCAGTTATATTTAAAAAACATATTTTTTAGGAAATGTTTTTATGTACTTACAGATGTATTTGGTGATTGCTTGTTTTAGGTTGTTATATATGTATTATCTAGTTATGTATTCTAGCATGGAATAAATATATTTACTTTCCCTGAAAATGCAGTATCATATATGTCTTGCTGGTCTGTATTACATTTTACATGGTTATGTAAAGCGTAATAACCATTGATGTAAATATACACGCTCAGAAGTACAGAATTTGGTAGGTTGCATTTGTGCAGTGAAGACAGGTTTGGCCCTGAATTACTAATATTGATAGTGATCCACACGTATAAATGTTGTGTATGCCTATCAAAGCTTCAAGCTTGGCTATCGGATGCTGTGCTTGGTAGCTGAACTTGAACCTTCTGGCACACACGAGTTATGCGTGGATCGCTCTATATAGTCGTAATTCAAGGAATGTACAGCTGAATGTGCCTTCCGTATACTCTAGAAATAAAAGGGTGTACACCCTTTCAACACCTATGAAAATTGGTGTTAATGAGGACTAACACGCTCACACCCTTCATAATTTTTGCTGGACACCCTTCCTCTAGGGTGCTATAATAGCACCCCAACTGTAGGGCGTAGGAAACAACACCCTTAGGGTGTAGGAAACAACACCGTTAGGGTGTCCGTCTTGCGACAAACTGATTTACACCCTTAAAGGTGTTAAAATATTTAGTGTGTACCTGACGGCAATTACGTGGTCGCACCAGTTCCGACCGTTATACTTACACATGGTGTTACCGTGCCGCACACTGTGCTGACAATTACTGGCAACCGCATCTGCCTTCCTCTTGTAAATTTCGTGCTAACCGCGCCAGTTCTGTCACAGGGGATCTCATTGACTATAATTAGCGCTCTGCACTATGATGAGGCCGAGCCATTCACAGTTGACGATTGTTACAGCTCAGCCCATACCGTGACGTCATCCCATGGCAGTGACGTCAACATTGAGAATACGATTTCCTCTGACCTTACACCTGCTCAAGCTGAAGTCCTCTGCCGCGTTCTTGAAGGCTATCACGACATTTTTGACTTTGCCAATCGACCCTTAGGTCAAACATTCGTCGTGAACCATCGCATAAATACTGGAGATGGGAAACCTATTCACCGACGTCCATATCGTGTTTCTGCGCCGGAACGAGCTGTTATCCAACAGGAAGTGAAAAAGATGCTTGAAAAGGACATTATCGAGCCTTCCTGTAGTCCCTGGGCTTCTCCCGTCGTACTTGTCAAAAAGAAGGATGGAACGTAGCGCTTTTGTGTAGGTTATCGCCAACTAAACAAAATCACAAAGAAGAACGTTTACCCTTTGCCACGTATCGATGGCGCTCTACATTGTCTGTAGGGTGCCACCTATTCTTCTTCTATCGACTTACGGAGGTCCGGCTACTGGAAGATATCCGTCGACGAGATGGGCCGAGAGAAGACTGCATTTGCTACCCCTGACGGTCTTTATCAGGTCAAGGTGATGCCTTTCGATATCTGTAAAGCACCCGCCCCCTTCGAACGAATGATGCCTCGCTCATGGCCTCACGATCACTGATACCCTGGACGGAGCGACTACCACTCGTCCTCCTCGCCCTTCGCAGCACGATACGCACGGACGCGTCCTGCTCCTCAGCTGAGCTCGTTTTTGGCACGACCTTAAGGCTTCCTGGCCAGTTTTTCGAGGCGTCACCTATACCACCACTGGACGTTGCCGATTATGCCAGCCGCCTCGGGAATGCCATGATAGACGTGTCCCTATTCTGCCGCGTCAACACTCACGCCCATCTTTCACCAGTCGTGCTCTCCGCGATTGTACACACGTATTCGTACGGCACGATGCAGTCAGACCACCACTGCAGCCGCCTTACGACAGGCCCTTTAAAGTCGTCAAGCGTTGCCCGAAGCATTTCGTGCTGCTTCTTAATGGACGCGAAGACAGTGTCTCCGTTGACCGCATAAAGCCGGCCTTCCTCGACACCGACGCCGTTCCTGAAGACGAAAGGCCATCCACAAACACCAGACGAACGAGCTTCGCAACAGCAGAACCTACCAGCTGCTCATAGAGACGGCTCCTTCGCACACTGGCTATCTCGCTAGAGGAGGAGCCCTATGGCGAGCTGTCAGTGTCTCGACGACGACGACGTTGCGTCTCGGCTGCTCTGCACGTTCGAGCTAAACGCGAGAGTAGAACAGTGACAAGACGGCAAGAACGGCGGCAAGAGCAACAGCGTCTGTGATAGTGCATAACTAAATGTAGGCAACCAAACGCCATCACGTCTTCCCACAGACTTTTGCTTCAGGTGTTCACGTGGTCCACCTGTTTGTGCTATCAGTACGGCGTCATCGTTTATTCGCCCACATTCACTCAGTCAGGACAGCACTCGGTCGCAATATGTCTATTTGGGTGCATACGCTGTGGTTGAAATGTCTACACGGCAAAACAGCAGTCAGCACATGGCCAGTGGTTCCAGTTGTTTATGTATACCCTTAAGTGTATCTTGCGAGCAAAGGAAGGCGAATGCCAAATTCATCAGAAGAGGCAAAGAAAGCTACGCAGTGCCACTACTTGAACGCCTTGAGTTTTAATGCGGTACGAACCTAATGCCGCCAAAAAAAAAAAAATTAAAGCTCACGCCAAATTGTGCATTCCCCACTACCTTATCGCTAAGCAGCCTCCACATTAGTGTTCGTGACAGTGAATTGAGATGTCCAGAAACGGAAGCCAAGACAGACATGCTGTAGATGTGGCAGCGTTCGCTAAGGTGGACAGGCCTTGGAATAGCTACTCTTAGTCGATGTCACCCGAGTAGACCCGAGCCTAAACCGCACGCGATCCCACAGCTCACGTGATCTAGACAGATGCATTGGCAGCTATATAAGCTTTCGTCTACTACTTACGAAGGCAACGTTGTGACATGTTTAAGAGAATTGCAGATTGAACCTAGTTGACCACCATTCGGTGCCCTCTAGCTCATTTCCCAAGTAAGCACTGTGCGACCAATCACAACACCACCTTAACGCTATCACAAAAAATCAGGGAACAAAAGGGGCGGAGGCTTCCAATTAGCTACTAAACGTCACCAATAGCGATGCATCCTAGTTAAGCGTGTATTATGCTAATTTGCGCGCCACGCCTTTTGGGTTTCTTCGCTGCTTAGTCTCACGTCTTGATGAAACATAACGTAACCTTGTGTAGATGTTACTTTGTTAATGAAGTAAAAAGCCGTCGTTTTTATAGCTTTTCAGATGTTAGAGTCTTGTTGTCTTCAATAGATCGCGATGACAGTAATCAATAGTATGCAAGGTCACAACAAGGTCACAACCTTTATTGTTGTGCAATTTTTATTTTGACAACTTCTTTATGTAATGCTGCAATTTATACAATAAATGGGAAGGATTATTTCTTGCTCTGTACCCGTTCATTCTTATTTTCACAAAGAGGCTGCCTTCAGGTGTAATAGAGGCAGTCGTCCTATGACGAAGTCCTTGCGTGGCCGGGTCACAACGCTAGCAAAGATTCTGGTATATTCGGAACCAATGAGGATCAACGTGCTGAGTCAGAGATACTTCTGTTTTTGTGTGTTGGATATTAGGGTGATATATATTGACTGATGTATAAGACGTTCGACTACAGGTGACGATGCTGTACGATAATTAGTTGCTATCTCACATTGGGATGCATAAAAATGTGGTGATTCCTTATAAGTTGGATTTTTCTTTCACACAGCTCTTTTTACAAGGTTGCAAGAAGCATGGTTGAATGACCGTGCTTTCTTATCCGCAATTTCATATGTGCTTATGCAGAAAAAAAGTACTCTGTATTTATCCCCCTGAACATGTTATCCTTAAAAGGGTTAATTTCATGACCTCATACGTCCGAAAATAAACTAAACGTCACCTTCTACTATTTCCATGTACCTACAGTATGTATGATGGTATGTATGATGTATGCGGCACCCTGGCTGCAAACCCCTCGATTGGCGTCACATTGGAATAAGCCCAACATGTTTACATGCCTGATGCATGCTTATATGTCAGACGTCTTACCACTACAATCATAGAAAAGGCGACTCCTGCCTTCCATGTGCCACGCAGACCACATCTGCGTCTTCCCAAGAGATATTCCGCATATTCGTGCTTTGTTAGCTTTCGTGAAATATGCCACTTGCTAGTGATGAGGAGGCTTAGCATAAACTGCACTATACCAAAAAAAAAAATTTGCGAAATATTTCGCATTTTCAGTGCTGAGAGGTGGAATTCAACTAAAACCAAACAGCTGTTCACTCAATTACAACCACACTGTCATTTCTCTTTGGTTCGACAACCTGATCCGTATCATGTATGTCTCTCTTTAACATAGCACCATTCTTAACACATCGTGGTATGCCTTCGGGCGCAGAAAGGGGAGCCGCGCTATTTTTTGTAAGCGATAAAATACGCGTAAAAGTGAGATGTTTGTTACCAGTATCGAGGTTGCTTATAGATGGTGAACCCATCATATTGATTAGACAAAGGAAGGTGCTATTATGTATGTATGCACAAATGAAGAAAAGGACATAAGTACGAACAGTCTTGTTGCAACAAGAGAACATGAAGACTTTTTTTCTTGCTGATTACTTCTCTAGATTTTTTTGTAATTGCATGTTGCGGAAATAGTTTGATATTTATTCTGGAGTCATCAAGTTTGAGTAAGTTGTTTTCAATAATTAATAAAAAGGGCAAGTACAAGCAAGGAAAAAAGATTTGCAGAGAGTTGAGACTATAACAGAATTGTTGTTGGCGCTCAGTTTATTTCATGCAAACTTGCAAAAGCAGGCTGTTTTCAAGCTGTGCGAAATTATTGATATGGAATCGTTTCTTCAGATCGCGCGCCCTTACACATTGTTATAGCCTTTTTTACTTCCCTGCTTTTCTCTTCCAATTTTTTCCAGCAAGGAGAAGTGTCGCGATTCCAAGTTGACCATGGCAACCGGAGCACATAATCTGGGGACCAATTATTAGGTTTAGCTGGAAAGAAAATACAAGATAGTTAAAATACGCACATCAACGATTTAAAGAAAACGTGGCCTCTAAATCCTATAAGTTGATACTGATGAGCTATACTTTTTACAACAACGTAATAAATTATATCAAATGTGTAAAAATTAAAAACAATTCACGATTAACATATTACAAACTAGATATCGCTTTTATTCATTAGTCATTAATATCAATTAAACCATTCTCGTTACGTTTATAGCATGATATTTTCCTGATTGTTCACATGTTTAGATGGTGTACTTGGCCAACGTTAGCCCAAAACTGAGATAAATTAAGGAAACTCGCCTAAGGGTGGCAGCTAAATTGTGTTTATGAGCCATATTTCGCCTGCAAATGTAGCAAAAGCCGTTACAAGTGAACTATAAAAGTCAATTGGTGCTACGTAACGTATAGAAACTGCCGACTGCGATTTTTTGCCAGCCATTGCCAGCATTTTCCAGCCATTGCGAGCCATTTTGCCAGCTTTTTCTGCAGATTTACAATTAAATTTCAGCCATGGAATTTTGTGCTTGTGAATATTTCATAACGATTGAACAATTAGTTAGATATCGTCCAATTGTTTGTGTATTTCCTATGGAAAACCATTAAAACCTCTAGTTCGTATTGACACGTATACATGTTTATCTTTCACCGGTGGCCGCTTTCTACCAGCTAACAAATGTTAAACGTTATCGCTCCGCGCAGGACGCGCCTGTATCGGAAGTTTCTAGAACGTTATCGATGCTTCTTTTTGTTGCCTGTTTTCACCGACGCTTATGTTATCTGATTGTGTGACCGACGCGAATTGTCTAGAACTTTCTGGAAGACACGCGGGCATCAGGGATTAATCTGGAACCTTCGATGACTCAGGTATAAAAGCCGACGCGTTTCGCCGCTGATCAGATTTCGACGACCGCCGACTGTGTTCGCCGCTTTCGTTGTGCTTCGAGTGTAGCTTGCTTTTGTGGGCACAGCATAGAGAAAGAAATTCAACAAGAGGGGACACTCGGCAAAAACTGGCAACAGGAAACACGTCACCATACGTCACGCTATACTTTTGACACCGAACGTTAGCTGCCGCGAGCATCGAAAAAAAAGAAAGTGAACTTAAGTTAACAGGCATTGATTTATTTTTTTAATTCTTTGCCGCGAAAACTAAAACGTTTTGCGTATAAATGAACTTAAGCTTTGCGACTTATTTTCCTTGCCTTACCTAGCCACAGGTCAATGACGCGCCAGATACATGCGTCATCCGCCAGACACTCCCCCGAAGCCAGCGAGGATGGCTGCGCGCGCGTTTGAGCGCTCGCGCGCGGCGACCCGTCTGTCTCCTTCTTTTTTTCTTTTTTAAATGTAACCTGGTTTATTGGGCTCCCGGCGTATTCTTGCGTTCCTTCTGCACTGGGACAAGACACCACTGCACTATTGGACTACGGCAAGGTGAGAAATCTTGTTTCACAGTCTACGACGCAATTAGGCTTACGGCACGGGACCGAGACTTAAGACGCAGTTAGCGAAAAACAGCTCGGCCATCCTGGCGCAGTTAATTTGAGTAAATGAATCGTGCTCAGACATGTTTCCGACGCTTCCTAGGGGACTATTGTAACTTATTTCGGTTTTTGAGCCACACTGGCCGCACAGGGCGCCGTGTCGCAGTTAGCGAGAACTCAGCCGTGGTGTGTATATAGTGCATCTTGCTAGAAGTTTGTGCCGCTTTCTCTGACGCCAGACATTACTGAAAAGTAATTTCGTTACTTTTTGGGGTACTTTTGAGGCACGCTGGCCGCACAGCGCGCTGTGACGCAGTTAGCGATAAGCAGCTCGGCCGTGGTGATAAAGTTAGTTTGGCGTGTAATGAATCTTACAGGGACAAGTCTGTGACGTTTTTTGTGGCTCCGCAACAACATATATACCTTCTTTCGGTACTCACGCCTGTTGAAAACGCGCTGGGCGATTGCCAAGAGTGATAACATGGGGTGTGCTGCTGGCGCCGGCAGAACGCGCGAACGACGAACATATCAGAAACTTGTAAATCGAAAATTACGTCTTCTAAAGGACTGAAAAAAGGCATTGCACCCACGCTTTTGTCTTGAGTGCCTGTTGCGTCCGTCTCTGTGTATGTCGCGTACCGTCGCGTCGCCCGAGGCCAAGGTTTGGAAACGCGAAGTCGCTCGTGTATTTGTGCTGCCTAAGTGCAGGAAATAATGCCCGGAAATGGGGGAACGCTTGGAAATCAGATGTTTTCATATATGTTTGGGATGAGTCGGGTATTTTCTACGCCATGTATGTAAAAGCGAATTGCTTTTGTTTGTAATGCCGCCCATTCACCGCTTTCGCACGTTTCACCTCGCAGTATTCCTATGTCTAAATACCAAAATGACTCATGCTTGTAACATGCTGTTACGTGCTTGCAAATGAACATGCTTGTAATTTACTTTTTTTCAGCTGGTGCCGTCCGGTGGAGCTTCATACAGGAACTACTGCCTTACCTGCTGGTGTCACAACGTTGGATGAACGCACAAAAAGCGCGGAACGAGCTTTTATATAGAGCAAAATAAATATTTCCTCATTGCACAAAAGGTATTGCGTCTACTTTGTGAAATTACACGTGGCAGATTCGATGAGACTTTACGAGATCGTTCGCAATCATTTTTACTAAATAAACCGATTCTGCACGAAGACCAAAAAAAAAAGGAGAGAGAAAAAGGGGGGGGGGCGCAGCCGGCGTGCTAGCTTGCGTTCAAAATACGCGCGCCCAAAACCGAAACCGGAAGTGATGTAAGTGATCGACACCGACCGCTTGGCACGCTGCAGTCAATTCGGCCGCTGGGCCCTATGGGAGTGTCCCCTCTTGTTGAATTTCTTTCTCTATGGGCACAGGTTCGCCCAATAAACAACCAGTTTCGTCATGCACAGTTTTACTACTGTTTACTTCAGCGTCACTACTACGTGACATCTGGTGGAGGTGCTAGGGCGTTCATGCAGCGAACGCCCCCGCAAAGCCGCGATCCCAGCCCGAAACCGGAGGACAACGCCAACGTCGCCAAGGACCAGCGAGCTAGCCGTAGGCAGCAAGGACTTCTGCCGGAGTACGGACTTCTTCCCGAGAAGACCACAGCGATCAAGGCCAAGTCAACAACCCCAATGGCAGCCCCAGTGTCCCCCATCCTGCTGCAACAACCTCGGGAGCCACCGACCTTCCGTGGATCATCAGCTGAAGACCCTGAAACATGGCTGGAGACGTACGAGAGGACCGCGACATTCAACAAATGGAGCGACGGTGACAAGCTGCGCCATGTCTATTTTTCGTTGAATGACTCTGCTCGGACATGGTTTGAGAACAGAGAGACCACCCTGGTGACTTGGGACCTATTTCGCGAGAACTTCGTGAGGACCTTCACGAGCGTCGTACGAAAAGAAAGGGCTGAAGTTCTCCTGGAAACCAGAGTCCAATTGCCGAACGAGAGCATCGCGATCTTCACGGGGGAGATGACTCGCCTCTTAGGCCACGCCGACCCCGACATGTCTGAAGAAAGTTAGGTTCTTGATGCGGGGCGTCAAAGAGCATCTATTCACCGGATTGATGCGCAACTCGCCCAAGACTGTGGTAGAATTTGTTTCGGAGGCGACAACGATCGAGAAGACGCTTGAAATGCGAGCCAGGCAATACAACCGCCGTGCGCTGACAAACTACGCCGAAGCTCAAGCTCTAGGCGCCGACGACCTGCACGAGACGATCAGAGTGGTTGTACGGAAAGAGCTATAGAAATTATTCCCAAGATCGCAGCCTCAGGTGACTTCAATCGCTGACATAGTTAAGGAAGAGGTTCAGCGATTACTGGAAGTGCCAGAAGTTCCGGCATCGCCTCAAGCCATCGTGCACTACAGCCAGACAAGCCATCGCCGGACCACCGCCTACCACCCGCAGACGAATGGGAATGGCCTCACCGAGCGCCTAAATAAGACCATCGCCAACATGCTGGCAATGTACGTCGACGTCGAACACAAGACGTGGGATGCCATCCTTCCGTACGTGACCTTCGCATACAACACGGCCATGCAAGAAACGACGCACATGGCGCCGTTCAACCTGGTCTACGGAAGGAAACCGGCAACGACGCTTGACGCCATGCTACCGGATGTCTCCGACGAAGAAAATCTCGACGTTGCCACCTATTTGCAGTGTGCCGAAGAAGGTCGACAGCTCGCCCGCCTGTGCATCAAGAACCAGCAGAGAACCGACAGCCGACACTACAATCTTCGACGACGCTACGTTGAGTAGCAGCCGAGAGACCGTGCTTGGGTCTGGACTCCGATACGCCAACCAGGACTTAGCGAGAAACTCTTACGTCGCTATTTCGGACCATATAAGATCATCCGACGTATTGGGGCACTGGACTATGAGGTCGTGCCAGACGGTATTTCGCAATCACAGCGGCGCCGCGCACGACCTGAAGTCATCCACGTGGTGCGTCTTAAGCCTTTCTACGCCCGCTGACGAACTTAGGTCCTTGTTGCTTTGTTATTTTTGTCCCTTTCTGTACGCGTGGTTTTTGTTTTCGCTTTCGTGTTTGTAGCATCGGGACGATGCTTTTTAAGGGGAGGGTATTGACACGTATACATGTTTATCTTTCACCGGTGGCCGCTTTCCACCGGCTAACAAATGTTAAACGTTATCGCTCGGCGCAGGACGCGCCTGTATCGGAAGTTTCTAGAACGTTATCGATGCTTCTTTTTGTGGCCTGTTTTCACCGACGCTTATGTTATCTGATTGTGGGACCGACGAGAATTGTCTAGAACTTTCTGGAAGACACGCGGGTATCAGGGATTAATCTGGAACCTTCGATGACTCAGGTATAAAAGCCGACGCGTCTCGCCGCTGATCAGATTTCGACGACCGCCGACTGTGTTCGCCGCTTTCGTTGTGCTTCGAGTGTAGCTTGCTTTTGTGGGCACAGGTTCGCCCAATAAACAACCAGCTTCGTCATACACAGTTTTACTACTGTTTACTTCAGCGTCACTACTACGTGACAGTATGTAAAGAGAACTGTGTGTTCTTTCGAGATGTCAAAGGGATGAGTGCTGTGTTTAATCTTCTTTTTACATTGTGCAAGAATTTATTGTTTTAGTATGAAAAGCAGAGATACGCCTAGTGGCATAAATTTTTTACACATAATGTTTTGATATAATGTCCTGATTGCTGGGCATTTCATTGTTTAAATGAAGAGGAAAAAACAGCGTTTTCATGTTGCGCGTGCGCATTTTCTTGATTCTCAACATTTTTCTGTTTAGAAATTTCGGTGGAAACCCGGTAGAAAAAAAACACGTGGTTGAATTTGCATGACTGATTCTTCGATTTTTTTTTCTCTTGCGGTTGGGCTACTCGTTTATATGCGTTGATTGCCCCTGACTGGACGACGAATGTGGGAGGAATAACATTCAGATCAGTTCACGTTGCACTGTTTGTTTCAATCAGGTGAACCCCTTGAAGAATTTTAGGATGACACCTTACTGGATGCCAACTGAGCGAGGAATAGCGTTGTAACGAGTTTACGTTACACTACTTCTGTCATTCGGCTGTGCCACTCCATGGGACGCGATGGATGGATGGATGAAGAACTTTATTAGTGTCCTTTAGGGCGCGTGCTAGCGCGCAGCGGGCCGCTCCCACGTCGGGACAGAAAGGCCGAGCCTCTCCGCCGCGTCGCGGGCCCGTTGGACAGCCCATAACTGTTCTTCGAGGTTGGGGCTGCGTAGAACCGCATCCCAACTTGAAGAAGTGTTGCTTTCATCGCCGCGTAACGCAGGACACCGCCAGAGCATGTGAGATAAGCTCACTAAGTCATAGCATAGTGCACATGCATTTGTTGTCTGAATTTCGGGGTACATTTTGTGAAGAAGTAGGGGGTTTGGGTATGCCCCCGTCTGTAGAAGCCTTAGTGTTAAAGCCTGAGGTCTATTGAGTTTATAATGTGGGAGGGGGTAGATCCTACGAGCCAAGGAAAAATGCTTAGTAATTTTCTTGTACGACGAAGGAGAGTCCCGATAGTCAGTACCCCCGACGTCACGCTGCCCGGTACTCGTAGCTACGCGGTTGATAATCCCTCGCGCAGCATTGTGTGCCGACTCACTGAGGTTGGGCGGGACACCCTCGATCTGTCCCATGTGGGCTGGAAACCAGATCACTGTGTGTGGCTTGATCTGCTTGCTTCCTAGTATCCCTAGGGCCAGCTCGTATATGGTTCCTTTGGCAAATGCCCGAACGGCTGATCTCGAGTCGCTGTAGATTGATGTCCTCTTGTTGTCCAATAAGGCCATCGCTATTGCAGCCTTCTCTGCGGTCTCAGAGGACGTCGTCCGAATCGAGATTGCGTTCGTTACTTTACTTTCATGGTCTACGCTAACCGCAGCGAAGGCCTGTCCGTCGGCGTAGCGAGCTGCGTCTACAAAACTGTTCTCCGAAGCCCGTTCACGAGTCTTTTCCAGGGGGGCCTTCGCGCGCGCCCGACGTCTTCCCACGCTGTGTTCCGGATGGACGTTTCGTGGGATCGGGGCGACAGTGATGCGGTCCCGCTGCTCTCGAGGGATGCTGCAGAACTTTGTTTTGACTACTGTGGGGGGAAAGCCCAGCTCCTGCAGGATGTGTCTTCCAGCTTGTGTGGTAGATAGCCTGACGAACTGGGCCCTCTCCTGCGCTTCCGCCAATTCCTCGAGCGTGTTATGCATGCCGAGTTCAAGTAAGCTTTGCGTGTGTGTGTATATGGCGAGGCCGAGGGCTCTCTTGATTGCCTTCCTGATTAATGCGTTGAGCTTATCCCGCTCCGATCTTTGCCAGTTGTGCATGGCCGCGACGTAAGTGAAATGACACATTACGAACGCATGCACCAATCTCACGAGGTTGTCTTCTCCGAGGCCTTGCTGCCGGTTGGCCACTCTTCTTATTAATCTGATGACATTGTCCGTCTTCTTAGTGAGTCGCAGCACTGTCTGGTTGTTAGAGCCAGTCGACTCAACCATCATGCCGAGAATCCGGATGGCATCCATCCTCGGAATATAGCCTCCGTCGTTTGTCCGTAGTTTGATGTCGCATTCGGCGAGTGGCTTCCATCCCTTTGGTTTGTGGCCTCTGCGCTTGGGTCGATATAGTAGCAGTTCCGACTTGTGAGGTGAGCACCGAAGGCCAGTGGACCCGAGGTATCTCTCGGTAGCATCAATCGCCTCTTGCAGGGCCGTCTCTACCTGTCCATCACTACCTCCCGTACACCTGATGGTAACGTCGTCTGCGTATATGGTATGACTGATACCGTCGATAGCAGAGAGTTTCTGGGATGCGATGACCATACCTAATTGCACATCAAGTATGCGTGCAATTCCGCTCGCGCACGTTCATATTACCGTGTTTCAGGAACATAAATCTTACTTATTCACGCAGAATTGTTTGTGTTATTAGGTTGGACGACTATTAGGAAGTAATAATCACACCTCGCTGGACGTCAACAGTGGGACAAATACTGATCTGTGTAGTTGATGTCCTGTGGTTTCTGTGTTGCCGTTGAATTAATTGGACAATTAATTTTATGGGATGTTTGCATATTAGTCGAGGCAAGAGTGCAAGGAACATCACTCTGACGAGTGTCTAGCGCAATGCTTTTTCCCAGAAATGAAGACTTCACGATATAACTTTCAAAATTATATGTTCAAACACTCCCCTCATTGTAAGAATGTATGAAAATTCGAAACACAACGCTCGCAGCATCGGTGGTGAGATAATTTGTTTTCGGTTTGAGTGTGCATAATTCATTACAGTTGCTAGGAATCACTAAGTTAACATAAACTTCAGGATGGCGTATACCTATAAGAAGCCGAATACACATTACGCCCTTGCGGCTGTGGCATTCCCAATTCTTGTGTAGCAGAACAGTTCAGCTCTTCGAATGTAAAAGTCCTCGCAAATCAGCCTGACCAGAACGATTGACCACCCCCACACACGCGTACTGCGTTAAAACACGCGCATTATCAGCTGTGTGTAGAGAGAATGAGAAGATAACGTGCAAGGTCGCTTTCAAACAGCTACCTATGGCTGCTTTTCCGGAAGCGACACTGTAGCTTCAATTGAATGATTACCTGTAGCGATCTTGATTGCCGAGAAACACGCAAGGGCAGAATGTGTCAGTGATATCGCTGAAAGATATCCTGATTTTTGTGTCTGGCCCAATCTACTGCAAACACGAAGTCGGTGTAACCGACTTCATGTCTGCACCACGTGGAAGCTAAATAATATGAAGTGAAGAAAAAATTTGAAGCTGCTTTAATGCGCCTTCCTCTTGAGACCCTGAGCCATCGATGGGTGCCGCACAGACTCCTCGCTTTTTGTGTGTCACACAAGAATATGTGAATAAAGGTGGTTAGATGGAGCCATGTGAAAAAAGAAACATCACTTTATTCATTGAAGAGGCGGCAACAATTCCAGTGGCCCGTACACATTCACCGATGTTGCTGTTCAAAAGATTCTCTGAAAAGCGGCACATACCCATCGCAGTGACTCGAATTGACATCACAAAAGTTCCTTGAAAAGTGGCACATGGCTAGTGGCACATATCGTAGTCGCCAAAGTTGGCGTGAGAAAGGGCCATTGAAGAGAGGCACATAGCTAGTGTCGCAAACGCCTTTAACCAAGTTGGGGCGCTATAACGTAAAATGATTCCAAACTGTTTTGATTCTAAATTCCTGACGTGAAATTTACGGAACCATAGATGCAAGCATCGGGCGATGACCCGCAACGTTGTCTGAACCACCCAATCAAACACTGTCCTCGTTTATAGGAGGTCATCTTTGTTCTCTTTCAAAACCAATAACATTGTCTACACTCAGCTGTTTTTCTTATCTAATTGGCTGACAAGAGGCGAGGAGCACGCTTTAGTGAAAAGGGTTTCGATGGGGCCGAGCCAGCACAGTGAAAATAGATAACCGCTTCAAGAGGGTGGTGCCGGCTTCTTAGATTGGTCTGCTTCGCCTTACTTAGCTTGCTGTGGCTGGTCGAAAATCGCGGCGGCGTGAAACGGAAGGATAATAATGCCGCTAAATGGATCTTCAGCAAGGAAGAGTTGGCAGAGCGATGGCGTACGCATGCCTAAAGGGCTCGATAACGTTTTACTGCCACGCAAAAAGGTTTACATGCTCACCGGCAGGTGCGAGTAGCGAAGGCCTGAGCGATCAGCGGCCGCCATCTTCTATTCCTTTCGGAACTGGGCAGTGTGTGGCTATTCAGAAAAATATTCAATTTTGCTCGGCATATTAATGCATTTTTCGCGTACGCGTCACTTTGACGTGGTGAGTTTTCGCGGTTTTATGAGGTCGCGTGACAGACAGGCAAAGTGGGCGTAGCCAGAAAATATTGGAGCAATAACAGAGTGCTAATGGCGAAAAGGCGTCGAATCAGGAATGATTATTTTTCTTTTGTGTGGTTTAATCGTGTAATCATGCATAATCAGTGTGTACATGCTATATCATACGGGGAGCTATTACGGTTTTGGCGACGTCGCGTGACAGACAGGCGAAGTTGGGAGGGCCCCAAAAATGTTTTGACCAATCGTGGAGGCTGATTGCAGAAATTGTAATCAAAACAGTTTGGAATCATTTTACGTTATAGCGCCACAGGTTTGACGTTTGGGTTCAAACTCAGTTATCTCAGCACCGCAGGCAGGTGCTCTTTTCAATAAACCACACAATAACCATTCACCAAGGCTAAAATAAATCAAGATGCATAACGCGAAGCAGACTTACGAAATACTGGGTAAAGTTGCCAAAAAATTCTATTCGCGTTAAAATGTAATGTGACTCGCTCCGCAAGCTCGTTAGAATGATTGCAGAACCCAGAACTCTGCTGCATGATTTGCTAGTACTGCACACGAACGAATAATCATCTCAGTCAAATTTACTAATTGACGATTGTGATCTAAATTTGGCAATGTACAATCTCAGTGCTCCAATACACTTACCACCCAAGTAGGTAACTTCGAACACAGCACAGAAGACATGGTGGTAAGGAACGCTTTCGTAGGCTTGAAAAATGATTTTCTCTTGAGTATTGATAGGCCCCTTTGGTTCTTCTTCATCTAATCAAAAATATAATTAATTTGGTGAGGAGTCAAGATACGAAGGAACAATTCAAGAAATGTCAGCTTAGGCTTAACACAAGAAGGATTGGATATGTTAATTTTTTCTTTTCCCAAGTGGTCAAACTAATTCGGTGTCCCCCACGACGGTGGGCCTCGTCATTATATAGTGGTTCTTGTGCGTGAAACAACGGGATCACTTTTTTAAATATATATACATTTGTTTGTCACAGATCCATGTTATGTATCCAGCCCAGTGCAATGAATTGCAATGGGCTGGGTTCGCGCAAATATAAGGTTGTATGTTGTTGTGGGTATATATATATATATATATATATATATATATATATATATATATAGGCAGTGCTATATACGTACACTCCAGCGTATATATCAATACTAAAGATATCGTGCCAACTCACACTATAACTAGAAGCATTTCAGCACTTTCTACAAAAAGGACACCCGACCGTTAAGAATGTAGATATCGTTACATGCACAGTAACCAGAGCAAATATCACAATATCTATTCTAGTCTCCACTACAACTACAAAGTAGGTCATTTGGCAATCTTGAACGTATAAAAAAAAGAAGTGTGGGGACACCTAAGCAAGCCTTATGATCTGCAAATGCGAGAGTATTACGTGTAGCTGAGTGAGTCGCTGAATTTTGTCGCCGAGTTTAGTGTTCCGGAAATGTTGTTGAGATTCGGGGACTTGGAGCATGTACGTTGCCTTGCTGCAGTCGTTGCAGCGCGCGGTGCTCGCTGTGTCTTTCGCGTTGCCGGGGACTATTGTGTGGGGAACGTAGCTTCGACGCAGCAGCTCGCTGCGCACGTTTCACTGTGTTGCGATGATTTCGTACTTCATCGGCAGTGAACTGGTGCCTCCGGCCTCACTTTGCTGTCTATCCTGACGATGTAGACGCGAGCGGTTCAACTTCGGACGATGAAGACTCCATAGCTCCGATAGTGGCGCCACTCCACTCATGAGCCATCTAGTGAATCAACCGCCAGGCAGAGCCCCACCACGTTCAAAGCCACGGAGATATATTCATCACTGTAAGCCTACTGCTAGAAGCACTATAGTTAGTTCTTTAATTGCTGCTCAGAGGGCTTAAGATGGGCGTTTTTGTTCAACCTGGTCTCACCAAACGTAACGACTGCGAAAAAGGGGAGAGAAACGGCTAGCGGTGGGTTGCCGATGGTCCTTGCTTGACATGCGAAGCACAATAGGATAATTGGTCAGCGGCGGATGCATGTCATGGTGACGGCGCCGAGATGAAGCAGGCACACGGCTCATGACACTGCCAGATTGTACCCGGCACGCGGAGAGGCGATTAGTGGCAGAAAGTCTTGACGCGTCAACGACACTCGTCGGTTACGGCGCACGGTTCCGAAATTCTTTCGGAGACACGATTTGAAGTGGTGTCAAACGTGACGGACGTGATTACGGTTAACCAGATGTACTTGCGGACCTACTGGCTCTGAGAGATGACGGGGCGGCGCACGACGATGCGTTTAGTGCCCATTAGTGCACAAAGATGACCTCAAGAAGAGGGAATATCGGTGCTTCGTCACGTACATCGCGTGCGGTCGCCCTGACAGCAAAAGCTAAGAAGTCTGTGACTACCGCTGTCCCCTAAGGTGCGCGTGTCGGGCGTGTCATCGGCACAGAACGAGTGAACGCAGTACTCGTATTCACCGCGTCCACCTTTCCTATTGTAACCGCTTTGACTACCCGCTTCGAAGACCGTTGCCAATTGACCATCGTGAAAAGCTTCTCTGAGAAAGAATTTACTGAACAGGGGTACGCGAGCCTAAAGTGTCGGTTGACAGCTTTCATTGACGTATGACCCGCAGCTACTACGCTATCGGTTTTTCTAATAAGTACGAGCGGGGAAGGGGTCACACCAAAGGTCAATCACTTTGGCTTGCAGGTGCTGCCTGCTTGTTCGCGTTTTATTGTACCCATTGTGGTGGGCGCTGTGGCTTTGCGCGGGAGTACGCATGCTACGCATTTGTCACCCTCCCCCCTTGGTGCGTTGGTTTTTTATGTTGTTTTGAGGGAGAGGGGGAAAAACACCGTAAAAGGTGGTGAAGGAAAGGGCGCTTGGACGAAGCGCAATGCTGGAAATGCCGGCGGACCCCTCACAAGACGATCCTAGTACAGGATTAGTGATTGGTGCGTCGGCGGACCACTCTCATAGCCACTCGGTGGCGATTGGGCGGTAAATGCTTGGGGCGGGGCACCGAAGGGTAGAAAACGTGGCCCCGTTGCCCCGACCAAGCGTTCTGGACACAACTTGCGGTGCTATGCACCATCGGCTCTGCCGATATAGGGTCGCCCTATGCGTTCCAGTCCCTTCTTGTATTTTTATGTGTAATTCCATGTATATAGTCGTAAATAGAAAGTCTTTTGCAATCGTCATCCGTGTCTACTTCAATCTACCAGAAGCACCCAGCGAACCCGTCGCCGCTATCGTTAGCGGCAGTATCCCCCACTTCCGTAGACCGTCTCCGGCGGTGCGTCTCGGACGCCCAAGTGGGGAAGTAACATACGTACCCTCGAGAGTGAGGGAGAAGCTGGACATTACTATCGCTGTCAGTGTCACCTTTTGCAACTGTGGCGCAATGCATCTGTAGTGCAGTGGTTAGCATGCCCGGCTATGGAGCGGTAACAGTGGCCGTAGGGCAGAGGATACAATTCTTACCATGGCCACTTTTATTTAGTTAGATGAATGTGACGTAATTTGTGCGCCATTTTTCTGCAATGGCTTTCTGCCATGGCTTTCTGATGAAGGCACGGTCACACAATGAGCATGGTAATGCTGTCGCATTAAAAACTGGAGTCCAGAGATATGTTTACAACGTGGTGAAACCCCTAGCTGGCGCGCTCAGAATTGGCAACAGCTAGGAATGGGTCGTATGAGATGGCGCGGTGATTTAGGCATTGCTTTCAGTCCTGTTTAAGAATAACATGGGGTACATTTATTTGTTATTTAGATGGAATAAAGGAGCCCACAGGAACTTACACGCAAGATGAGACACCAAAACAAGCCTTATGCTAACGCACATTCAATACGCCTCAAGTGTCACAATGCGGTGATTTTTCAGGCCGAGTAAAATGGCGGCATTGGGAGAAATCGCAACTACATGAGCAGGAAAACAATTCAATTGCCAGATAATTTTAGGAAAAAAAAAGATTGAGTGTCATAACTATGAAGTGCGGCATGCTTGTACTTTGATTTCATGTTCGTTATCGATACGATAGAGGGCTAAAAGATATGGCTGTCACGGGTGACAGAAGTAAGTTTATTTTACATGCATAAAATGCATTTAGTCGAAGCATGGTTTGACGCAGCTCAAATGTTTCGCATTATAAAATTGTTTTGACCTTTTTTGAGCCGCACTTGACGTCATATCTCGGAATATTTAGCAGTTGTCTTACTGCCATGGATTGAACGTTTTCAAACTTATCTTTATTGACAGTGGTGAAGGGGTCCCATGTCGGGCTGGCATAATATAAGTCAGACTTAACACGTGATTTGCATCGCATGCGTTTTGTACCTTGGAGAATTGCACGTGTATTTCATCTTCGGAACCGTAAAGTTTTAGAAACCTTAGCTACTTTCCGCACAACATCGCAGTGCCACGGTTAGAAGGCGTAAAAACGACGCCTTGATACATTTATTCATAGACCTTATTGACAATTGTAATGCTAAATTTATATTCAAACAAACCCAGCTCCTGTTTCTTTGCAGTTCTTATACAAACGGTGCTGTTCCGATAGAGATTCATCAGCCATTGTAATCACCACCGATTTATTATAGCGAAATTATTATGTATTCTGTTACATTCAATAAATACATTTAAAGTCGGTCAGTACATAAAGTTGGGAGAGTTGGTTCGACATGACGATTGTGTAAATGCGCTTAAAAGACGAGGACGACAGGTGAAGACGTGACACAGATAGCGCATCTTTCAACTTTTAACAGTTGAAAGTTCCGCTATGTGTGCGTCGTCTTCACCTACCGTCCTCGTCTTTAGGTGCATTTACACCAACGTCAAAAAATTTATTCAGTCGTCTGCGAAGATTATCATGCAATATTATAAGTGCTGCTCCATAAATTGCATGTTTAGCACGAAAAGTTATGCTCTCAAGAGAGACCCTTTTGCAACTCCTCATGTGCAATTCGCAGCCCCAGATTGCTGTCCGTCCACCAGTACGTATTGTGACCGCTCACGTAGGTATTCTTCTATTCATGAAATTACTTTGGTATTGAAAGAACATTGTAACTTTTTTATGAAAGACTATGGGGCAACTTAATCAAATTCTTTATGGAAGTATTGGCAAATGAAGTAAACGGATTTACGATCATCCGGGGCTGCATGCAGTCCATGCGTAAATTAGGCTCACCATGTAACACGAGGAGAACCCTTTCCTGAGCGCACGCTGATGCAGAGTAAAGATGAAATTAATTATGTTTACCGATTGGTCTGTGTTAGATGTGTTCTTGCATTACAACAGTGTACTTACAACAGTGTACATTGACCTGGTTTCTAAACTGGAACAACATGCTCTACTCCAGTGCGTTGGAAGCACGTCACGATTTGGATATCTTGGAAAGATAATATTTATGTAGTGAAACACGTTAAATGAACAATACTTAAACGAGACATAACACAAAAAGTCAGGATCTGAACCGTTAAGCAAAGTTTATATGCTGCGTTTTTCAATTACTATGATAGCCATGAAAAATCATGCATAGTTCCCCCATTCAAAATCTCCTAAAGCGTCAATGGGCCAACAAAACACATAGTTAAGATACAAGTTTAAAACTCGGCTTTATGTCAAGCATCACTACAATTTCGTCTCCGACTTTGAGAGCAGAGATTGACATGTAACCATTCTTGTCAATTTCATTATACTCCGAACATTTCCCTGGGTTTTCAAGAATATGAGTCTCAATTAGAAATAAATAACTTGAGTTCGGTCATGCGAGTGGCATGTTCACGTCATCCATTATCACGTCATTCGGTCTGCTGTACAGGGAATATGCTTTTACGATTTATATATTTTTGTCTTCACCGATTCAACGTGTTAGCCATTGAGACAACCACGGTTTACTCTTATCCCATCAATTTGTCATAAACCAATATGGCACAAAGTAGTCTGAGTCTTTGTTCCAGACCTGCATACATAGGTAGTACATGGCTGAGAAGGCAAAGAAAAGCCGCTAAATCACAACTTGACGGTGCTCCCTTCCCCCACGTGTACAGCAGTGCAACAATGAAAACAGACAACACAGGGTAAATCTATTTACAAGAAAGGCTTAGGAACAAAGAACTCGCGGTGCAGCATAAAATGAACCATACACAGATAGAATAACATCGCATTGCCTTATCTCTTGGTCTTAAATTCAGCTTTGTCGCAACATTCGTTAGGAAAGGGTCCCGAAAAGAACGAAACACGCCTCCAAGGCTGCATTGATTGCTTGTACGTTAACATTTGTGCAACTGACCATGTGTCGACTAGTTCATTACATCTTGATTAATTTTCATTAGAGACAGCGCAGCATTATAGTCACATAAATCAGAAAAAGTTGCTGTGCATTCGACCAATTCTATCGCCAAAAATACCTAAAACACGCTCAGCACGACTACAAACGAAGCAGTCTTTCTCAAGGCAAAGAAGTGTATAAAATTTCTAATTACTGCTATGGCTCTAGGTGGGGCATCGGAAGTGAGGTTGTGCTACCTACAGTCAAAGTTCCAAGTCACCGCCAGTAATGATGGCATCGTCATCATCACCAGCATATTTTATGTTTACTGCAGGACGAAGGCCTCTCCCTGCGATCTCTATTTACCCGTCTCGTGCTAGCTGATTCCAACTTGAGACTTTTTTCTGCAGTCCTCGACTGCTCTTCCCTTCCCTTGGTGCCCATACTGTAACCCTAATGGTCCATCCGTTATCTATCCTACGCATTACATGGCCTATCCAGTTCCATTTTTCTCTAATAATGTTAACTAAAGTATCCGCTATCCACGTTTGATCTCTGATCCACACATCTCTCTTCCAGTCTCCCAATGATGTCTTCCAGTCTCCCACGCCTAACATTTTTGTTTCCACCACTCTTTCCGCAGTCCTTAAATTGTTCTCGACCTTTGTTAACCTCCATGTTTCTGCCGCATATGTTAGCACCGGTAGAATGCAATGATTCTACACTTTTCTTTTCGACGACAATAGTAAGCTCCCAGTCAGGATTTGGTAATGCCTGACGTATGCACTTCAACCCATATTTATACTTTAGTTACGCTGGTCGGTAGGAGGCAGCCCACGAGGCTTCTGTCAAAACGGGCTAGCACAAGGTTGCCAAGAACAGGAGCGATACACGATCAATGCACACGCCGTCCCGCTGGATGGAAATGGCACCATTGTAGCTTATGAACGTCAATTCGAGGTAAAAACTAAGGAGCTCTAAAAACTTGTCAATTTATATGCCACATGGATTCTGAAACTTAGTGGTCTAATACCTATCAATGCAATGGCTAACTTCAATACACACGAGGTTGTGGGCCAATGAATAGAATAAGTCTTTCACGTCAACTGAGAAGGCGCCTACTTGCTCTGAGCAATCATTCTGAAGGTATTCGGAAACACTGGTCGCGCTCATGATGATGCACGGATCATCAATGGGGAGGATATCTTGGGACGACTGCAAGTAGGAAGCCACGCACCGTTGCCAAGTACAACGCTCCGAGACTATGGCTCGGAAAGGATTGCCTTCTTTGTAGGTTTTCACGGAAAAGAACACAAAACGGCACACATTTTTGCTGCCTTGGCATAGTTGGCCAGATAACGTTGCCAGATGGCGCAAATGTCTTCAGCTTGCTCCTCCATGATGTAGAGTAGTGTATGCACTTGAGTCATCTATCTCCGGCTTTACGCCCAACCCAGATAACGTTTGAAAAATTTAAACTCTTGGTTTGACTTCGGCCAACAACGAAAAAACTGTACCGATATTTCGTTCCGCTACCAAAAGTTGGAGTTGTGCGGCAGTGCAATAATGAACGACGCTGTGCCTTTGAACGTTAGGGGCTCGCGCTGCTTCAGTTCAGAGTTGTGTTTATAGGGAGCAGCGCACCGGCGCTTCCTTGCTGGCGTGTTTCTTCGCATGGTTGTGGATTAGGAGCTGGTATTCGTTGACAACAGGCGTTATTCTGACCCGATGTTGTAGCCAGCTGGGAAGAGCTAGACGGTCAGACAAGGGTTCACAAAATCCCAAGTTTTAATGGTGTCACTCAATGTGCTCTAATTACTGAAGAGGAAGGAAGTCACGTTCCGCAAGTTCCACGACGAGGCACTCTCATGGGGAGTGCCGTATCGCGACAACGCAAGCCCGTTTATCGCAACCCGAAGTGCGCATGCTCGTGCTGATGCACAGAGAATAAAAGCAGCCACGCTATCTTCAATAAACGCTTTTCCATTGCTGGCACCTACTGAGTCTGTCGTTGTTACCCGCGCTACAGCAGTGGCGACGAGGATGGGATTTCAGGTGAGCGTGGTCTGCGACTGACAGGATCAAATGATGGCATCTCGCCCACCGGTTTTCGACGAGACGGTGAGCAGCTGGAGCACGTACAGGATACGGCTGGAAGCTTATTTTGAAGGCAATGGAATTACTGACGCGGCCAAACGCCGAGCTCTGCTGGTGTCTTCATTGAGCGATAATGTCGTGCGCATGTTGCAAGGGCGCCTTTCAACCGTGTCGGTTAACAGCCAGACCTACGATGAAGTCGTTGAATACCTCGAGGAACACTACAATCCTCAAGTTAATGAAATTGCGGCGAGTTTTTCATTCTTCATGCGTAAGCAACGGGATGGAGAGAGCGTTCGGGAATACATTGCCGACCTTCGGAGACTGGCGGAAAGTTGCAACTTCGGCAACTCGCTGCACCGTATGCTGCGAGACCGCATAGTATGCGGAATCAGGGACGACGACGCACGACGCTGCCTATTAACACGGAAGAAGCTAACTTTTGAGGAGGCAGAAGAATTTGCCATAGCTTCAGAGAAGGCGCTAGGCGACGTCCGTGACATGCGAGAAGCAGACCCAGTGACCACGGGAACCAGCATCAATGTGGTACAGTCGCAGCGAGGACGACGACCCTGGACGAAGTGGAACACTGCAAAGAACAACCATTCATGTGAGCGTTGTGGCGGTCCCCACGCGACACACACGTGCCGCCATCGAAACACCAAGTGTCACCTTTGCGGCAGGAAAGGTCATCTGGCAAAGGTTTGCAGCAGTGGCCGCTCTCGGGAACGTGGTGGCTTTGCCGTCGAGGAAATGGAAGGTGAGAGCGGAGAAGAAATGTTGCTGGCTCTTGTCGCTCACAGCTCCGCCGACAGAGCTACGTTGAAGCCTCTCGAGGAGGAGTTGACATGGCAGGGCCGGAAATTGCGAATGATACTGGACACGGGTTCTCCGGTCAGCGTCATACCGAAGAACATAATTAAGAAACATCGCAGATGGTGGCCGTCACTGCAAAAAACATCGATGCGCTTGACATGCTTCCTCGGGCCATTGCCAGTTGTCGGCCAGATAACCATGAGGGTTCAGTCTGGATCGACGGTTGTGACCAGCACGCTAATCGTGGTGGCATGTAACGGACCACTGCTCTGCGGCCGGAACACGATAGAGTCCTTCCGTAAGGCGTGTGTGTCCTTCTGGGACACTGGAACCACCTCGAGTGTAAATGTTGTCCGTGATAACAGGATGGCGCCTCTGCTCGATGAATTTTCCGATCTTTTCGAGAACAAGCTTGGCTGTTGCAAGGGCCCCCCTGTTCAATTACACCTTAAAGAAGGAGTCCGCCCACGTTTCTGTAAGGCACGTACAGTGCCTTATGCCATGCGCTCCAAGGTTTCAACCGAGATCGACCGTCTTGTACAAGACGGAGTGCTTTCGTCGATAAGCATTTCAGATTGGGCAACACCGGTGGTGCCGGTAGCAAAAAAGAACGGCGATATACGATTGTGCGGCGATTTCAAATTGACAGTCAACCCGGCGTCGCACTTGGAACAGTATCCCCTGCCCAAAGTTGAAGACATATTTGCGGCGCTTTCTGGAGGCGAAGTCTTCAGCACTCTGGACCTGCGCAACGCGTACAATCAGCTGCCGCTGGACGACGAAGCTAGAAAGATCGCGGTACTCAACACACACCGGGGCCTTTACTGCTACAATCGCCTAGCATTTGGAATTGCTTCAGCCCCCGCCTTGTTCCAGCGACGCATGGAATCGATTTTGCAAGGTTTGCCGAATGTTCAAGTGTACATGTACCTCGACGACATCATTGTGGCGGAGAAGGAAAACGACACATCTGTACTGCGGCAGGTGTTTCAGCGGCTTCGTGAACATAACTTGAAGTTGAACAAAGCCAAGTGCCGGTTTAGGGAAGCACAAATGTCGTTTCTGGGGCACCGCATCGATGCCAAAGGTCTGCATCCTCTGCAAGATAACCTCGAGGCGGTACTGGCCGCGCCGAAGCCAACATCGGTAAGCCAGCTGAAATCTTTCTTGGGCTTGGTTACTTATTATGCTAAATTCTTGCCCAACTTGTCAACGACGCTGGCTCCCTTATATTGCTTGCTGGCAAAGGGGGTGTTATGGTAATGGGGGCCATCGCAGGACAGCGCATTTCAAGAAGCAAAGGGTGCCTTAGGCAAGGCTAAATTTCTTGTCCACTATGACCCGCGAAAACCCCTTCGACTGGAATGCGATGCATCATCGGTCGGTTTGGGCGCAGTGCTGTCCCACCGCATCAAGGGCGAAGACTATCCCATAGCTTTTCGCTCTAGAACCTTGACGCCGGCGGAGCGCAATTACTCGCAACTAGAAAAGGAAGCACTGGCCCTAGTTTTCGGTGTGACAAGGTTCAGAGACTATCTTTTCGGTAATAAATTTTGTTTGATAACGGATCATAAACCGTTGACAGGGCTGTTCCATCCCGAGAAACCAATTCCACAGATGGCAGCGGCCAGGATACAGCGTTGGGCGCTCCTTTTATCAGCGTATCAGTATGACATAGAATTCCGGAAAGGGTCATTGAACGCGAATGCCGACGCTTTGAGCCGTTTGCCGCTGCCGGAGCAAGGGCACCCTGGTAAAGATGATCCCGTCGAATATGTGCTACATGCGCAAGCTTTGACAGATTTTTCTCTTGGCGCACAGCAGTTGGCAGACAGCACGAGCGAGGACATGCTTCTCCGACAGGTGAAGACGTGGATTCTTCGTGGTTGGCCAAACCAGCTGGGGCCGGAGCAACAGTGCCTTCAGCCGTACTTCACCCGCAGATACGAACTCACTGTGAGTAAAGGTCTAATATACTGGGGTCATCGTGTGGTGCTGCCCGAGACCGAGCGGGTACCTATTCTGAGAGAACTTCACGACACCCACCCAGGCATGACTGCAATGAAGCGCCTGGCCCGTACGATGTTTTGGTACCCCGGATTGGACCACGACATAGAGAAGCTGGTACAAAGCTGCCAGCAATGCGTGCAATGTTGGCCCATGCCAGCGGAACAGGTCCCTTCAAGCTGGCCGAAAACTAACAAACGATGGTCTCGCGCTGCATATCGACTATGCAGGGCCTGTGGAAGGTCACATGATCTTGGTGGTGGTAGATGCGGAAACGAAATGGATAGAGGCAGTACCCCTTAAAACAGCAAGTGCAGAAACTACAGTCGAAGTATTGCGAGGGATCTTCGCGCGTTTTGGTCTGTCCCATACAGTCGTTTCCGACAATGGGCCACAATTTAACAGTTCAGTGACTGAAAGATTTTTCAAAGATAACCATGTGTGTCATGTTACCTCCGCCCCATACTATCCGCAGTCAAATGGATTGGCGGAGCGGGCAGTGCGCACCATTAAGGAAGGTATCAAGAAAAATAAGGATGGAAGTCTGCTCAATCGTATTTCCAAGTTCTTGCTACGCTACAGGGCAACACCGACTCGAGATGGCAAGTCACCCGCCGAGATGTTGCTGGGTTTTCAACCCAGGACCCGCCTAAGCGCACATTTTCCAGAGGAAGAGGTGGCACGGGATCCCACGGTGAGCAGACCCCCGGCACCGTTGTCACAAGTCTTTTCACCGGGAGCGCCTGTTTGGTCACGGCAGTATAATCACGCTGGCCAGAGATGGTTACCCGGCACGGTGACGTCAACAAGAGGTAGGCGTATGGTCACGGTGGACACCACAGGAGGGGTGCAGCGCCGTCACGTGGACCAAGTGCGGCCACGACTAGCTGCGGATGACGTAAAGCAAGAATTCGACGCAACACGGCCCGGAGACAACCAAGTCACAGAGAGTGATCAACCCTCTGCAGTGGACGACGCTGAACCATCTTCAGACGGATCACTTGGTACACCCCAGATTTCCAGTGAAGTAACCTCCAGTGTACCGGCGGGCTTAGAACTTCCGAGGCGTTCTACGCGCACAAGGAGGCCTCCCGACAGGCTAGGCTTCTAAGGGGGAGGAAGTGCCGTATCGCGACAACGCAAGCCCGTTTATCGCAACCCGAAGTGCGCATGCTCGTGCTGATGCACAGAGAATAAAAGCAGCCACGCTATCTTCAATAAACGCTTTTCCATTGCTGGCACCTACTGAGTCTGTCGTTGTTACCCGCGCTACAGCAGGGAGCTATCTCGTCCCGCTTTCAGTAAAGGGCGGCATCTACAACACTTCGCTTGTATGAATTGACAATACACCCAGAAGCAGGCCGCTATCGTGCTTTACCTATATAGTCGAACATATGAACTATACTGTCTACATTTGATATGTTACAAGATCATGTACCTATTTTCAGAACATATGTTTGCAGGTAAAATATTGTGCAATGAATGGGAAGCAGAACCCACAACTTCAGCAAGACTCAACAGCGGTCTCTCTGCTTAGTCTTATCAGAATTTTCCTACAACTAAAAATGCATAAACGGATATTTTTTCTGGCTCACGCGTTTTATAACGCCTCAGATGCTATATAATACCGAATCTGAGCAAGTAACTCGTATTGCTTTGGATGACACGTAACATAAATGATTCTGTGTCGCATAAAGTTCCGAGCTCCGCAGGCACAGACATCAGAAAGGGCTTTCCTACAATATTCGGCTTCCACTACCTATAAGCTTCATTAAAAACTATAATGTAAGACTTTTATGTTTATAAGTCGGAAACTTGTGGAAGAAATAATTTTTCACTTTAACCTCATTGTTATTTTCTTCAATGCGCAAAGTTATCAAGCAAATAATAAAAAATCAAATCCCCTTTCTTAAAAAAAGATGGTTGAATGCGAAGCTTTCGCCCATGCAAACTGAATCAGTCTAAAGCCAACGACCACGCAACGAACCCAAGAAATGCTCAGCGACCCGATGCGATGCATATGTTATTTGATTGCTTGTTAAGGATTGTATTTTTTGAACGTTGCAGTTGAATGAAGACACATTTCATTAAGTTGCATAGCCTTTATTTTAGACCATGTAGCCGTTCATTACACGCCCACAGTCACACTTTCACGGACTGCATGCCGTTGCCGATACACAGGATCGTCCTTACGGGCACGATCGCGCTCGCGCTATACGTTCGCGTACGGCAGCCTCTTCTTCTGAACTGCGCTGCACCCGTGGCCTACCCATGTTGACGGCCGGGAATGCATTGCTTGACGTGCGTAATGCTACGCAGATATATACAGTTTGTCTGGGTAGCGTGGCGTTGTAGTTCCCGTTCTTCTTATCAGTACAACTGCGAATTTAAACTGTAGTGTTCTACGATTGTGTGCGCAGATGCGCAGATAGTTCCATTGTGTAAGTTGGCTTTCCTGTAGTGCTTTTCGGGGCTCACGGACGAATCAGTGAGACATAGAAAGCTTCACTTTAATAAAATGTAAGGAATGTTGTACCTTTACCGGAACTGCAGAGTCACTGGACCTTGCACAGTAGCCACAAAAAGCTACTACAGCAAGCAGTTTGACGTGGCGGCTGCTCCCTCCGAAGACAGCAATGGGCGGTTCGCAGGGGAAATGTTATTACATGGCAATGCTAAATTACTACATAGCTCGTAATTTTGTTTAAACGCGGGAAACGTAGCCGCAATACTGCTGCGTTAAGATAAACATCTTTTTTGTGATAATATTGTTACATGTAGCTGATGCCCAAGGCTATTTACAATTTATTTACACGGGAAGCGAACGGAGGCCAAGATGGTGACGCTATATCAAGCGGGCACACGTCGTCTTCCTCTTCTTCATGGCAGCCACACTGTGGCGGCTTTTCTGTATACAGGGTGTTTCATTTTAGCGGTACCAAATTTTTTAAAACTCCCTGTGGCAGATAGCACAATTATAATGCTTGATCTAAACTGCTCGATGAGGCGGCCATTACTTCCACGAGAAATCAAAACGGCTTATTGAATAATGAACATAATTACGCTAATTACCTTTTTAATTAATGATCTTACGGCACATATTTCAAGCTACGAATCATAGCAGCTGAGTCCGCAAGGCGTATCCACTTAAAACGAATTCTCAGAACTGAACCAGTTTAGAGATAATTTTCAAAGTGTCCGACGGAATGCACGGGCCTTTCAGTCAACTTTGTGCTTCAATGCATAAAACAGCGTGTTCCTCAAGAAGTCAACTGGAACGCCCATGAATTTTCAAAGTGTCCAAGTGGAACGTCGGACACCTTGAAAATTAATACCTCGAATCTGCTTCAGTCCTAAGAATTCGTTCCGAGTGGATACACCTTGCGAACTCAGCGGCTGTAATTCGCACATTGAAAGATGTCCCATAAAACAATAATTAAAAGGTTAACTAGCGCATTTTATGTTAAATATTCAATTAGGCATTTTGATTGTACGTGGAAGTAATGACCGCCTCATCGAGTAGTTTAGAACAATAATTATAATTGTGCTATCTGCCACAGGTTTTTTTTTAATAGTCAGCAGCAAGTGACATCGTGAACGATGTCACTTGCTGCTGACTACGACGCAGAGAATTCGACGGGGATGATTTTATATGTGACATCGGTCACTTGTCGCACCACACGCTATGAACTAGCGTAACGCGACAGCAGCATTTAGGAGAGGCCCATACGGCGGATGGGTAACCAGAGAAGCACCAGAGAACACGGAGAAAAGTGCACGTTGGAATGGTTGCATTCAAAGAGGCGTCTCTGATGCTCCTGTGAGGCCTCGAGACGGGTGCGGGCGAGTTCCACGCGTGGTAAGCGCGTGAAATCGCGTCGCAGACGTACTCAGAGGCCGAACTTGTGGGAGAGTGCAGCAAGGTCTTAAAGGGCAACGCGGTTCTCGGCCGTATAGAATATAGAACGGTGATTAACCGGCGGTGTCGTGACGCGAAGAATACGGAAAATACCGAAGATACGGAATACGTAAAATACGGAAGTTCCGCATCAATATTTTAGAAAACTGGCTTTCGTATATTGGTTCATGTGGCGAGGAAGTTATTAGGACGAAGCGGTAAGCTGTGCTCAGACACCATGGACCGTAACATGAAAACAAACTACCAGTAGAAGTTCCTCGGCCGAATTTGACAGAAGACCACTATTGGCGATTATTACGTGTGAATAAATTCATACTTCAACTGGCGGGTGACTTTGTTAGAGCTGAGGGAGGATGTTTTGGCGCATTTTGTCTACAGCGAAACCTATGTTCGTTGTACATGGAAAATTTAGAACGATGTATTTATTGTTTATGAAGAATTTTATACGACACCAATTTTCACATAATATAAGTGCCTTCACTTGAATGTCAGCGCAATATCTCTTTATAAATCCATTTAATTTTTTAGTTCTAAAATGCGTTTTTTATTTGTCCCAACCAGATGGAATAAATCAGTGTTTTCGTGCGTGATTGCGGAAAGCTGGAAATAACCTACATAGGAAAACGCAATAACGAATCCCAAAACAATGAGCAGTCACGGAATAACGTTTAAAGAATTCGCTAAAATCTCATTTGGAACATATTGCAATTAGGAATGCAAAGTCTTGCAGTAAGTCAAGACTGAGTATCAAAACAACCAAGACAAGCAACACTTTGTAGACAGCGGTTCCTAAAGAGTGATAAAAATGCAGTATTTTTTAGTTAGGACTGACCAAAAATGCTATAATGACTCTTTAAAACATTCACAGAAATGTGAAGAGATCTTTTAGGGCAATTTGTAGGCAGTTATTTTGACAATTGGGCTGGTGTTAGTATTTATGCCAAGCAGAGAAAGCTTGAATATTGCGTGACTTAAGTTCGCAATAGCGATAGTTACCGTAAAGTGAATAATAACATTTTTATTATCGTGGATTTTGCACAGCTACTCATGCACCTAAATTTTGTATCTAGATAACAACCACCCTTTCGAAAAACGTGCGTGAAGTGACATAACAACGCTCTCTACAACAACAGTACAAGAGAAGTGCTGCACATGAAAATAAGTACGTGTTTTGTCTAATACACGTCAAAGTCAATTACTGCTCCTGAAGAAACAGAATAATAATTGTAAGGCATCAATACCCGAAATAAACACGCATTGCTTCTCCACTCCAAGGAGGAGCTGCTGGTACTGCTGATTTTCTACTCGAAGGCGCATAGAAAAACTGTAACATACCTGCACAATATTAAAAGACACACCATATACTCGTTGTGCAGGCATTTATAATTTCTCGAAAACTAACGGATGCTTATTACTCCGCTTCTTTCTTGAACTACCCACGCACGTTTGAAAATCGATGCTACAAAAATTTTCCTTTTAATTTAAATGTATGCCACTTATATAACATATACGTATGAGGGGCTTTCAAATTGAACATATTCGTTTTTGATTAAGCGCTGTGTTTATGCGTACCTTAAATGTTTCATTTTGATTTCTCATCAATGTGTCTTATTTTATTACACTGATTCAGTAATGTTTTGTGTAACTCAGTAGTATGTAACATTTCTGAATAAAATATGAAGATGCAAAATGAATTAAGATAATTTGGAGTCAGCATGCACGAGGTCGAGATCGTAGTTAACATTTACTTTAGGGGTGTCTTTAAAAGAACTGCACAGTTTAGCTGATATTTCTCTAAGCGGATGCGTGTTTTCAGCAATTACGTATAAAAATTTACACGTATATTATGCGCTTTAATTTTAGGACACCGTCTTAGCTGCCGTCTAAACTATATTTAGCCTAGAAGATCTCAAGCAACTCAGGCATATTTTTTTAGTCTCGCATTTATTAAAATGATGTAGTTTAATTAAAACGCTAGTCGAACAAGCAATGTTCATTATAGGTCCATCGTAGTGTCTACATGAATTTGAATTTCGCAGCCTTCTTTTGCAACGTTAGCGACAGCTTTTATAGTATCTCGTTCAGCTGTTTATATAAATAA
>NC_051160.1:77732248-77772427 GCF_013339745.2 Dermacentor silvarum
TCTAGTTTGCCTTTGTCTCTTGTTCTAATTGCCTTTTCTAGAATTATAGTAGCAAACAGTGACCTCCGGCTTTCTCCTAACTAGAAGACTTACAGCTAATGACTTCTTTCGCTCAAATTTTGAGCAAGATAACATTTCTTGGTGCCGCACCATTTAGTGCAATTTTTATTTATTTCCTTGCATTGGATGCCTGGAAAAAGTGAAAAATACTGTCAATTGTGCTCCTTGATGGAGAAGCAAGCTGCTGCGAAAATGTAAATTGATTTCGATTCCTGTTGACAAAAATAGAGGAAGCCGTCAAACCACAATGCCATGTGTTTTCTTAGTCGACGCGTACAAGCTAGCTGTTTTGGCATGCAAAGCCCCAGAATTTGTTTATCCCTTATGGCGAGCACATCCTGTGACCTATTGGTTGACATGTAACCGATTCGTTTTGGGAACAACGTAGTAATGTCAAAATACTTCTTGATGGGCAACATGAAATGCATTGCGAAGGATAGGGCTGCATTTTATTTTAGGCAAAACTTGCTTGTCGGAAAAAAGTTGCAATGAGATCATTTGGATTCTTATCGTAACCTTATCTCATAAGAAAGGATTGATGTATTTCTAAGCAATTGATTGCTCTGAAAGCATGGCTTTTTATTTGTGCACATGCTAAATTGTTCATGCTGCTCATATGTTGTAAACAAGATGTAGTGTCCAGCGCTCTTGCTCTAATATTATTATGTAGTCTGTCTCTTCTATATTTATTATGTGGCAGTATTACATGCGGTATGTTTTCCGCATAACAATTACTCGGAAGTGAATAATATCTGTACTTGCGTTTCCTCTATCCCTGTCTTCGCGGGCACTTGAAATACTAAAGGGAATGATGCACAGAAGCTCTACTTGCCATGTTTAATGTACTTTTGTTGACAGCAAACTGCAAAAATTATTTTGCAACAATTATTTTGCAACAACTATTTTGCCCTGCATTTGAAAACGCATTACCCATAGTATGCGCGATATACGTAACATTCTTTTTTTTAATGCTGACACGACTTAAGAAACAGACTGCAGTGCATGGGTACCTTTCGAAGCATGCCATACTTCAATATTCACATAGCTGGGGATATTACGTTGCTCATCTAACCATAACACCCTTACACCCCATAGGTCAAAGGTTAATATCTTGTTCTAAACTCCCTCAAATGATATGGTGTTCTTGCAAATTATAACAGCCATCATAAGGGTGTGATTGCCTATTTAAAACAGCTTTTTCAAGGGCGATAGTGGGTTATTTATAGAGCCACAGAAAACGTTTTGGTATTGAAATTATTTTACCTACCCTAATTTTACTGGATTGAGTTCACCCGCTCTACAAGTTGCCCATTGTGATTAGCTCTTCTACGGGTTCCGCAAAGCAGTCAGTTTTGACCGCAATCCTGTTCGATTGCAATTAGAAATGTCCCATGGGATCGACATACTACTGACTCGATCCAATTAGACAAGCAAATGTGGATAAGGCAACGTAGATATGATAGCATTATCGAAAAGGTAACACTGCCCTTAGTGAATGATCAATTCAAGCGCACAAATTACCTGATTTCGCTCATGATAAATTTGACATTTCGCGCTTTAATCCATCGCAGAACGGTGCGTCTCTTTATTTGGTGCATACTTCTCGTTTTCTGCCAGCTGCAAACAGACGGCTATATTGCGTTGTTTTGATCAAAAACGTGATCTTAATAAACGCAGGACACACACAATTTTGCCGTAAGCACAGTTTAAGAGTATGTTGTGCTTGTCCGTAGGAACGAATTACAAAGCATTTTTCTTCCAGAAATTTAAAACACATCCTTCCAGGTGCAAGGACGGTGCGGTGCGCTGAATAGACGGCGTGTTCATAGACGGCATGAGTGAAGAGACGAAATATTTTATGAAATGGAAAAGAGGTTAGCCGGTCTTTCACTCGTCATGCGTGCTTCTCGGCGTCGGATTAATACGAAGGAAAAGAAATATGAATCCAAGTGGTGATGCTGGCATAAGTCGGGAATAAATTATTTTGGATGAATTCTTAAACAAGCAAGTCAATCCCGCTGTAACGCAGGAATGTAACTGACGCATGTCTTGTTCTGCTACTGAGTTCACTTCCCGGCCATGGTCCCAGTATGGTATGTCTTCAGTAGGCGCTGAATCGCCTAGTTTTGACAAATTTCAATCAATCAGCATCCACCGCACGCATGCATACTTGGTCATGCACAGAATATGGTGCATTCTTTCTGGACTGAACAACGCTGACGACAATCTAAGAGCACGAACAAAGCAGAGTTCGTAGCATGTCTATGTGTATGTGTCGAACATGTACAGGATGCTGAGTCACGTATGACTGCGCCAACGCCCCTACACATACATGCAGTTCAAAACACATAGGAAACTTGAACGTTCATAACCAAGGTATAATCTGTGGAATTAAGTGATAACGTTGGGTATTTACAGAGTCATATTGATGCAAACGCAAGCCCTAAATATTTTTTAACATCTACAAACAGCGACGAACACTCTGTTTATTCGCCTGTAGGCAGTAGACAAGAAATTGTTAGGGTGCCAAAGCCGACGCTTTGACAACTTCGTTCCATAGACTTTACATTGCGATTGCGTGTCGTCGGCTGCCGTTCATTTTTCTTTCAATTGGGTGCAATAGCGCTATGAACTCGCAGGTAATTACATACTTGAGAAAGTGCTGCTTATATATTGCTCCCATATGCCTGCCATGGGCTTCAGTTATGTAAATTTTGTTTCGTTAACAGCTTTTGTTCAATTGACGCTAAATATTAGAAAATGGAAGGTCTTGACATTTAAAGCAACATTCTTTGCTAAGTTCACAGAAAATATCAAGCGGGGGATCACTTCAGTCTAACGAATTGCTAAACGTAATCCATTTTTTTGCGGCTGTGTTGCAGCTACACTGGACTGATTGTTTCAAGATATATATAGTGTGCAGCTATCTAGAAATATTGTCACGAGCCCTGAGAAGTAGTCATCATCATCATCATCATCAGCCTATATTTATGTCCACTGCAGGACGAAGGCCTCTCCCTGCGATCTCCAATTACCCCTGTCTTGCGCTAGCGTATTCCAACTTGCGCCAGCGAATTTCCTGACCTCATCATCCCACCTGACTTTCTGCCATCCTCGACTGCGCTTCCCTTCTCTTGGTATCCATTCTGTAACCCTAATGGTCCACCGGTTATCCATCCTACGCATTACATGGCCTGCCCAGCTCCATTTCTTCCGCTTAATGTCAACTAGAATATCGTCTACCCCCGTTTGTTCTCTGATCCACACCGCTCTCTTCCTGTCTCTTAACGTTACTCCTAAGATTTTTCGTTCCATTGCTCTTTGTGCGGTCCTTAACTTGTTCTCGAGCTTCTTTGTTAACCTCCAAGTTTCTGCCCCGTATGTTAGCACCGGTAAATTGCAATGATTGTACACTTTTCTTTTCAACGACAGTGGTAAGCTCCCAGTCAGGATTTGGCAATGCCTGCCGTATGCACTCCAACCTAATTTTATTCTTCTGTAAATTTCTTTCTCATGATCAGGGTCCCCTGTGAGTAATTGACCTAGATAAACATATTCATTTACGGATTCTAGAGGCTGACTGGCGATCCTGAATTCTTGTTTCCTTGCCAGGCTATTGAACATTATCTTTGTCTTCTGCATATTCATCTTCAACCCAATTCTTGCACTTTCTCGATGAAGGTCCTCAATCATTTGTTGTAATTCCTCTCCATTGTTGCTCAATAGGACAATGTCATCTGCAAACCGAAGGTTGCTGAGATATTCGCCATCGATCCTCACTCCTAATCCTTCCCAGTCTAAGAGCTTGAATACTTCTTCTAAGCATGCAGTGAATAGCATTGGAGAGATTGTGTCTCCTTGCCTGACCCCTTTCTTGATAGGCATCTTTCTACTTTTCTTGTGGAGAACCAAGGTAGCTGTGGAATCCTTGTAGATATTTGCCAAGATATTCACGTATGCCTCCTCCACTCCTTGATTACGCAATGCCTCTATGACTGCTGATATCTCTACTGAATCGAATGCCTTTTCATAATCTATGAAAGCCATATAGAGAGGTTGATTGTACTCCGCAGATTTCTCGATTACCTGATTGATGGCATGGATATGGTCCATCGTAGAATATCCCTTCCTGAAGCCAGCCTATTCTCTTGGTTGACTGAAGTCAAGTGTTGTCCTGATTCTATTGGAAATTATCTTGGTGAATATTTTATACAATACTGAAAGCAAGCTAATGGGTCTGTAATTCTTCAATTCTTTAACGTCTCCCTTCTTATGGATAAGTATAATGTTGGCGTTCTTCCAGCTCTCTGGTACACTTGAAGTTGTGAGGCATTGCGTATAAAGGGCCGCAAGCTTTTCAAGCATGATATCTCCTCCATCTTTGATCAAATCTACTGTTATTCCATCTTCTCCAGGCGCTTTTCCCCTGGTCATGTCTTTCAAGGCCCTTCTAACTTCATCGCTAGTTATAGAAGGAGCTTCTGTATCCGGTTCATCACTATTTCGAATGGAAGAAGCTTGGCTGTTTTGGCTACTGTACAGGTCAGTATAGAATTCTTCTGCTGCTTTTACTATGTCATCGAAATTGCTGATGCGAAATTACCATGCTTATCTTTCAGTGCATACATCTTGCCTTGTCCTATGCCTAGTTTTCTTCTTACTGATTTCATGCTGTGTCCATATTTTACGGCTTCCTCAATTTTTCCCACGTTATAATTTCGAATATCCCTTACTTTCTTCTTGTTGATCAGTTTTGACAGTTCAGCGAATTCTATCTGATCTCTTGAGTTGGACACTTTCATGTTTTGTCGTTTCTTTATTAGGTCCTTTGTTTCTTGGGAGAGCTTCCCTACAGGTTGCTTTGGTGCCTTACCTCCCACTTCAATTGCTGCTTCTGAGATCAGCCTAGTTACGGTTTCATTCATTAGCTCTATGTTATCTTCATCTTCCTGTTCTAAAGCTGCATACTTGTTTGCGAGCACCAGCCTGAATTGGTCTGCTTTTACCCTTACTGCCTCTAGGTTGGCCTGTTTCCTCTTGACTAATTTCACTCTCTCTCTCTTCAAATTGAGAGAAATCCTAGACCTCACTAACCTATGGTCACTGCACTTAACCTTACCTAACACTTCTACATCCTGCACTATGCTTGGATCGGCAGAGAGTATGAAATCTATTTCATTCCTTGTTTCTCCATTAGGGCTTTTCCAGGTCCACTTCCTGTTGCTGCGCTTCCTGAAGAAGGTATTCATTATTCGGAGCCTATTCCTTTCCGCGAATTCTACTAACATCTCTCCTCTTGCATTCCTAGAATCGATGCCGTAGTTACCAATGGCTTGCTCACCAACCTGCTTTTTCCCCACTTTTGCATTGAAGTCGCCCATGACTAAAGTATACTGAGTTTGCACCTTTCTCATTGCTAGTTCGACATCTTCATAAAACTGTTCTATTTCTTGATCATCGTGACTAGAGGTTGGGGCATAGGCTTGTACTACCTTCATTTTGTACCTCCTATTCAGCTTTATTACGACGACTGCTACCCTTTCATTAATGCTGTAGAATTCATCAATGTTGCCCGCTACGTTGTTATGCACTAGAAATCCTACCCCGGATTCTTTCTTATCTAGAAGACCTCTGTAGCAGAGGACGTGGCCGTTAGTCAGTACTGTGTAAGCCTCACCAGTTCTTCTAACCTCACTAAGGCCAATAATATCCCAGGAAATGCCTGATAATTCTTCAAATAGTCCTGCTAAGCTAGCCTCACTCGAGAGGGTGCGCGTGTTGAACGTTGCCAGGTTCAGTTTCCATTGGCGGCCTGCCTTGACCCAGAGATTCTTAGCACCCTCTGCCGCGTAGCAGGTCTGACCACCGCCTTGGTCAGGTGCTCCGCAGCCACTGGGAACTGAGGGCCATGGGTTAATTGTCGGAGTCATGAGGGAGGTAGTGGCCGAATACTGCACCAGGGAGGCCAATTCCTGTTCTGGTGAGGGAGTGACTTTGATGAAGCTTAGTGGGCCTGCCTAGTTTGGTTGCACCTGAACTAGTATAGCCCCACTAGCTCTCGGCAACATGTATTTTTTTTTCTTTGCCGGTGTCAGGCACCACTCCATGCCTGAAAATGTAGTGGAATGGAGCAGGATTCGAACTTACGACCTTCAGATATGAAGTCGGGTGTTCTACCTCTACTCCACGCCACCCTTTTGAGAAGTAGTATAGAAGGTTTAATAAACCGTAAAGCAGCTGTTTCTTGGAAAACGCGTCCGTCGGGGCTCGCTCCAGCAGGGAAGGGGCGTGCGTTCTTCTTTTTTCTCTTGGGCTTGACCCACTACCTACAGGTGGCAATATCCCTTCTTGCGAACAAAAGCATCCCCTCGATGCTAAAAAAATACTCGGCGTAAGCGGACAAAAAGAAAGCCGGCAAGGCGAATGTACACCAAAACAAAAACATAAACCTCACGCTGGCACAGTCAATGAACGCTGAAGCAAGCTCAAGAAGATCGATGAAAAGCAGATACAAAGAAGGGCATCAGAGAAAAAACGAAAAGAAAGAAAGCTATGGACGCGCAATGTGCGGCTTCATGCGCACAACATGAACTATGAGCTCGGTTGTCTTTGTGTCCTACTCCGTGTCTGCGATGTTGTGTCCGGGACAACTTCGTTGTTTACGTCACTGACGCGGCGGAGCACTTTATACGGACCGAAATACTGGCTCAGCAGCTTTTCACAAAGGCCACGATGGCGAAAGGGGGTCTACACCCAAACTTGGTCCCCGGGGTCGTAGGACAAGTCCCTGTGGCGGATGTTGTAGCTGCTACTGCTGGCCGATACGCAGTCGCGCAAGCTGCCGATCTTCCTCGGCACTGCCTACAAATTCCTCGGCGTCAGTTGTCAATAGGTCAGTGTCTTGACACGGCAGCATAGCGTCCAGCATCGTCTGGACTTCGCGAACGTAGAGAATGTGAAAGGGCGTGAAGCGCGTCGTCTCTTGCACGGCGGTGTTATACGCGAAGGTTACGCAAGGCAAGATCCGATCCCATGTTTTGTGTTGACGTCGATGTACATTGCGAGCACGTCTGTGACCGTGTTATTCAGACGCTCGGTAAGTCCGTTGGTCTGCGGATGATACGCGGTCGTCTTGCGATGCCTGGTGTTGCTTAATTCGAAAACTTCGTTCATAAGCTGTGCTGTGAATGCTGTCCTCTGTTATGACAATGGAGGGAGCACCGTGACGCAAGACGATCTGGCGCATGAATAATAGCGCTACCTCTGAGGCTGTGGCTCGTGGGATCACCTACGTCTCAGTATAGCGTGTTAAATAATCAGTCGCGACGATCATATATTTGTTGCCGTCGGCAGACAGAGTAAACGGTCCGAGAATGTCCATGCCCACTTGGTCGAAAGGCGTGTGAGGTGCTTCAATTGGAGGAAGTGAGCCAGCCGGTTTAACGGATGATGTCTTTCAGCGCTGGCATTCACGACAGGCTTTAACATACTGCTTGACGCTTGCCGAAAGCCCGGTCCAATAGTACATTTCGCTTACTCTTGCAAGTGTTCGTGGAAATCCTAAATGACCAGATGGTGGTTCGTCATGGCAAGCGAAGAGGACGTCGTCGCGCATCTCCCTTGGCACCGCCAGGATGTCTGGTGGTGCCACATGGCTGGTCGAACGGGCATTCTTATACAGCACGTTGTCTTGCAGGCAGAAGGACATCAATGAACGGGACAGATGGCGTGGTAAGGTTGTGTCGTGGCCCTCTAAATGATTAATGACCGGTCGAATCTCAGCGTCCTTACGCTGCCGTCTGCCCCAGTCCGACGAACTAATGGCATCCAGGAAGTCGTCATCCTCCTGTATTTCCTGACTGGCAGGATCAATGGGTGCGCGGCAGCGTGTCAGCGTCTTCATGCTTACGGCCATACTTGCACTCTTAGCACGATAACGTTTACTAAAGGGGTATATTCTCACAATTTGTGCACCTATAAAGAAAAGTTACATAGTAACCTTTATTTAAGTAACCTTTAATAAAGGGCATACTATCACAAATTTGTAATCTATAAGTTGGAAATAAAATTGTAACCTTTACTTAAGTAACGTTTAATAAAGGGGCATATTCTCACAATTTTGTGCACCTATAAAATAAAAGACTACGTGTACCTATACTAAAGGTTACTATATAGTAACGTTTAGTGTAGGTACACGTAGCCTTTATGTATGTAACCTTTCGTGTAGACATACAGTCTTGGAAGGCTTCACACGTGCGTCCTTCTGCGCATGTCCATGAATTTAGGACATTCATTCTTCGGCCAACCACCAAACTTCACCGCACTGCAACAAGCGTAACTCACTGAGCAGAACTTCATAAAAATTCTACTTCAAATGATCGGCCGAATTTCTACAACTTTCCGTTACCAACGTCAGGAGGATACTCTCTTCTGAAAATATGGGCATTTAAGGCACTTAGTCATAACTTCTCTGCTGTGTTATATTAGCGCTTTCGTCAAGGTTAAAGCACTGATATAACTCAGCAGGGAAATTCCGACTAAGTGCCGTAAAGGCTTATGTTATCGGAAAAATATATCCTTTCGACGTAGCTAAAGCATTCGCCTCTTTCAGCAGCTGCTGATGATGCTGAGAAAACAATTAACTTACTGCAGCTACAGGAAATGCAGTGTAAACGCTTGTTTCACAACGTTTGCAAGGGTTATAGTTTCAGCAAGGTTACTCCGATCGTACCGTTTCACCATGATGTTAAAACATGGCGGTTACACTTATTTAGTGTTTTGTTATATCATCAGGACATAAACACTGTTTTCGTGAAATATAACACAATTGACTGACAAAAAAAACATTTTCGCGTGCAAGTTAAATCCAGGAGAAATATATTCGCACAACGCACAGTCGGAATTTATCACTGCGCAGTTTACCTACGTTCGGAGAAAGAATAATATGAAGAATAATCGTTAATAAAAAAAGAGTCGCTTGCCAGCTGTCTGTTGTGATGTACTGCCTTCCAATCTTCGTCGATTCTTGCGTATCCTATGGCAATAAAAGCAAAAATAAACATGACGCGATCTCCATAGATGTTCAGAAGCTACTGTCCAGGCACTAAGCACAAGAGAGAATGATGTAGTTTACTCACCTTGCACTACGCTATCATGGTTTCCATGTTGTTTACAACTTCCTAAAGTCTTCTCGGGCGAAAGTACACCTCGGAAGCCGAGATATCATCTAATGGGGCAGCGTTACGGGCAGAGGAACAATAGAATCAGAATCAGAATTGGTTTTATTGAAAGTCAGTAAAAAGATTACAGGCTGTTAGTATACAGAAGGACGTCCCGAAGTCAGAGACTGCAATGGGACCTCCTTTACAATTTAAACATAATAAAGTACAGATTACAGCAGTTGTTACACATCGTGCACAATTTAAACATAAAAAAATTAAAACAGAATAAGGTACAGATTACAGTAGTTGTAGCACATCGTGAACAGGAACTACTTACAGATTTTAGCTTGAATGGGTTAGTTAAAGAAATAAACGTTCATAGATAGGAGGCATATATATATATATATATATATATATATATATATATATATATATAAAAGCACCGTAGTATAATTTGTCGAACACTAAGAGTGTAAAGTATAAATGACTGGACGTATATAATATCCTTGTTAAACTCAAATACATGTGCATGACAAGGACATCAAACATGAATAAAATTGCACTACTATGAAAATTAAATGAAGGCACACGGAAAGAATGGCTATGAGTATAAACTAATAATCAGTATTGGACAAAATGTATTCTTTTAGTTGTTTCTTGAATTCATAATTTTAAGTATTTTTATATCTAATGGTAGTGTGTTCCAGACTGCGACGGATGAAAAAATGGACGCTTTATTTGCCGTAATTAGTATGTATTTTGGCCAAAATGAAGTTCCTGTTTATTACAAATCTGGTTATATTGGTATTTATTAGAGAAGATTGTGGTGTCAGACTATCGCATCGTGAGTAATTGATCTGTTGGAACAAAAAGGTGCCGAGGTTATATTTAACTAATTTTGCGACTGAGAGAATGCGGTTAGTTCGTAAAAGATATGCGGCGTTATGGTCACAGGGGTTAATTGTAATTATCCAAATATCCTGATTCTGTAGTATTTGCAATTAGTTTACATGGCTTACGTATGTGTTTCCCCAAGAAGTAACGCAGTAGTTAATATGTGAATGAATAAATGAAAAGTGTAAGGATAGTAATATTTGATAGTTAAATATTTGTCGTGTTAATAAATGCGGCCATGGCACCAATCAGATGTTTTCACGTAGCCGCGATCTTACGTTTGCACAGCGAGATGGATTCGATGCGGAAGTGACGCATGTGTGGCTATGGTTTCAAAAATGAAAATGCTTTCATTGACCTTGAAGTGCGCTTCAACCTTTTCTGCGTCAAAAGATTCTAAACGATATAAAAGCATTTATATTTAAAATAATGTTGCCATATGGTCCCTTTAGGAGTAGAAACCAAGAAAAACGGGTTCCCGGCAAAAGTTAAGGATGCTGATTGGGCTGTTTGTCCCACCCCCACTCACATAACCTGCCACTTCAATTTGACGTCCGGACTTTGGAGCAATTTCAGTTTGGAATAGCCTTACGTTACCGAGCCCCAGCTGACAAATCTCTTCATGTGCACTTGCCCTTTCCGATTCCACTACTTTGAGCCTCCACTACAATGCATGCTCCTCCAGCTCAAGCTGCTCCCGTTTCACGTCTCGCACACGTTCGTTCAGTTGTCTTTTTGCTACTCATGCCAACACCCGCTCCTCACGCGCTTCTTCTTTCGCGTACCACGCCTTTTGGTCCACTCCCCTGACCGCTAGCCGCTCTGCTAAGGCTAACTATCGCGTTATCGTCATGTTGTGAGGCTTTTAAAAGAACAAATGAAGTATTCAATGGCTTCGTCCTGTCGTGGATGCCAATCTGTTATACAGGTTCTTTTTTTCTAATGAGTTTTAGTTTAACCTGTGTAGCGCAATAGCATGATCAGCGGAATAGCGCGATTGAAATACGCATGCGCTGAGCGCTAAACGATCCATACTGTTTAGCCTACGCATGCTATTTCTCAGATTTGACGTTGCCGTCATTGTGTGGTTTCGGTAGTTTACGTAAGACAGGGCGGCGGTGCCGGTCGCCTGCTTCGAACTTAATTTGGCATTGTTTTTTGTAGAAATTCAGTTTGTTCGTAGCGAGTGACTATGCACGCGGATTTCGCTTAGTCTCAGGCTGCTTCGACGACAGATAATATGGATAACCTTGATGAGTTTTTGAGATCCCTTCTCGTTTTGAACGCATACACGCCTAACGAGAGAAACCTCCTAAAACCTCCGAGATGCTAGTGCCATCTATCAGTGAAATCGAGAGATAGGCGCAATGACGGCATATGGCCTCTGAGATTGGAAGATGTCGGATGCTATTGTAGACGGCTTGTACTGCTTGTACTGTTTCGCCGCAGATCGGCGGACGAGCACATCAACATTGAATTTAACCGCTGTATCAGAGCATGCGTGAGGAACAGTGGTTGCGAGGGATAAATGTGGGGACTTTCGGTCCTTGCGACTTCTCTTCGCCTAGGTACTACATGGAAGAAAGATGCCAGCTTCGTTCGCCCCTAGCCGAGCTGGCAGCACAGAAACGACAGAATGCATGGCCGGTGTGGCGAAGATGCCGTGTCTGAGGTGAGTTTGTTGGCATTTTGTTGCGACAGCAGCATATTAAATTCACATAGTCGCAGGGGGATACTTTTTCAAGGGAGATCTCTTCTGGGATGACTTTAATGGCCAACCATTACATCATTCCGATGCATTGTTCATTAGTGTCGTTGAGCATATACCACCCACTTCAAGAAATTGGCGGGAATGGAAACAGTCTACGAATTCAACTGTTTGTACATTGTATGTGAAAATAAGAAAACTGAACAGCGCTATGCACTTTAATAGCCATAGATCATTGTGACCACTGTACAGCAACACTGACAAAGCATTACGCTGCGCCGATGTTTGCGAAAAAGATGCGATGAATTGAAACGCATTTTGTATCCTGTACGTTAAAATAAGAAAATAATTGAACGTCGTCATGCAATATTTGATAGGCGTATATAGACCCTTGTGAAAGCTGTAGACAAACCACTGATCGATTACGTGGTACAAATTCGTAGTTATTCTGAGGCGCTTGTATATCACTAAGGAACGCGCACCTAATTCCCCCCGTAACGACCTTGTATACGAGGCGTGCTAGCTGGACGAAACAAGGGCTCCAGTCACCACAGCCACACCCGAATTACATATCTCTGAAGGCCTGCCAGCAGATTTAATAGGCGTCTTTGTGTTTCTGCTGTGACAGGAGACGTGGCGGCGAGCGCCGCGAGTATCGCACCATATCCCGTGACAATGGCCCCTTTACACAGGGTATGCTTCACCGCAGAACATTACGTATACTTGACTGCGTACCATCAATGCATTGCGGCAAATCTGATAGTAGGGAACGGGCATTATGAAGCGCTCGAGCCTTATTCTCAGTGACTACGGATAGAAAACACACACACGTTCAAGAACTTTTCGTCGATCTTTACACCTCTTTATTGAATGAAAAGAATCACGTACGCCTGTGCCCTTGAGTTAAAAGATCCATAAAGACTCTGGGCACTTACTTACAGTGGGTAAAAAATATAGACCTTTATTTATGCAGGAGTCCATGCTCCTGTAAAAAAACTGCAATTCAGTGGAGATGAAGGTGAGAACAATGTTTTGAGATGAGGCACGACTGCCTTCATCTGTGTAGTGAAATCGTGTTTATTATTTGTGTAATGTCAGTGCACTCACTTAAGTGGAACGTTTACTACAGCACACAGCTTTTGTCAGTACAGGTGCTTCTTTACTGGAAACAACCATGGAGAAAGAAATTCAACAAGAGGGGACACTCGGCAAAAATTATTAATAGGAAACACGTCACCATACGTCACGCTATAAGTATTTATGCCGAACGTTAGCTGCCGCGAGCATCGAAAAAAATAAAGTGAAATTAAGGTAACAGACATTGATTTGTTTTTTTTTTAAATTCTTTGCCGCGAAAACTAAAACGTTTTGCGTATAAGTGAACCTATAGTTTGCGACTTATTTTTCTTGCCATACCTAGCGACAGGCCAATGACGCGCCAGATGCATGCGTCATCCGCCAGACACTTCTCCGAGGCGAGCGAGGGCGGCTGCGCGCGCGTCTGAGCGCTCGCCTGCGGGGACCCGTCTGTCTCCTTTTTTTAAAAAAAATTTAGCCTGGTTTCTTGGGCTCCCGGCGTATTCTTGCGTTCCTTCTGCACTAGGGCAAGACATCACTGCACTATTGGACTACGGCAAGGTGAGAAATATTGTTGCACAGTGTACGACGCAATTAGGCTTACGGCACGGGACCAAGACTTAAGTCGCAGTTAGCGAAAAACAGCTCGGCCGTCCTGGCGTAGTTAATTAGAGTTAACGAATCGTGCTGGGACATTGTTCCGACGCTTCCTAGGTGATTATTGTAACTTATTTCGGTTTTGTTGAAAACACACACCGCACAGCGCGCCGCACACAGCGGCCGCACAGCGCGCCGTGACGTAGTTAGCGAGAACCAATTCGGTCGTGGTGCGCAGTGTAGTGCATCTTTCTAGGAGTAGTTTTTGCCGCTTTCTCTGACGCCAGACATTGCTGAAGAGTAATTTCGTTACTTTTTAGGGTACTTTTCAGGCACGCTGGCCGCACAGCGCGCTGTGGCCCAGTTAGCGATAAGCAGCTCGGCCGTGGTGACAACGTTAGTTTGACGTGTAATGAATCTTAGAGGGACAAGTTTGTGACGTTTTTTGTGGCCGCGCAACAACATATACCTTCTTTTGGTACTCACGCCTGTCGAAATTGCGTTGGGCGATTGCCCAGAGTGATAACGTGGGAGTGTGTAGCTGGCGCCGGCAGAACGCGCGAAAGATAACGCCGAGGAACATATCAGAAACTTGTAATTCTAAAATTCTGTCTTCTAAAGGACTGAAAACAGTCTTTACACCCACGCATTTGTCTTGAATGCGAGTAGAAGGCATTCTACGAGCGTCTAGCATGGTCCGGCTGGGGGCCTCTGTTGCGTCCGTCTCTGTTTATGTAGTGTACCGTCGCGATGCCCGAGGCGAAGTTTTGGAAACGCGAAGTTGCCCGTGAATTTGTGCTGCTAAAGTGCAGGAAATAGTGCCCAGAAATGGGGGAATGCTTGCATAGAAAAAAGATATTTATATTTTATGGTATTGTTTGGGATGAGTCGGGTATTTTCTACGCCATGTATGTAAAAGCAAATTTCTTTTGTAATGCTGCCCATTTACCGCTTTCGCACGTTTCGCCTCTACATGCAGTATTCCTATATCTAAATACCAAATGACACATGCTTGTACCATGCTGTTACTTGCTTATAACATGCTTGTGATTTACTTTTTTTCAGATGATGCCGTCCGGTGGAGCTTCATACGGGAACTACTGCTTACCTGGGGTCACAACGTTGGATGAACGCACAAAAAGCGCGGAACGAGCTTTTATATAGAGCAAAATAATATTTCCTCATTTCACAAGGAGTCTTGGGTCTACTTTGTGAACTTGCACGTGGCAAAGAATCGATGGGACTTGACAAGATTGTTCGCAATCATTTTTATCAAATAATAAGCCGATTCCGCACGAAGACCGTGCGCGGTCGGGCAAAAAAAAAAAAAAAAAGCAGCCGGCGTGCTAGCTATAGCGTTCAAAATACGCGCGCCCAAAACTGAAACCGGAAGTGATCTATGCAGACCGCTTGGCGCGCTGCTCTCAATTCGGCCGCTGGGCTCTATGGGAGTGTCCCTTCTTGTTGAATTTCTTTCTGTATGGAAACAACCTTTGATTTATGAAATAAAAGTTGCCATTTCATAGTTTTACAAGTTTTCATCTGGTCCTTTAGTCTTGTCTAAATCTGGAAGAACTGATTGCATGCACATATATCAGAGTTTGTCTTCCATCGATTTTACGGTACATTTCACCTCGACATAGCCGAAGCAGTTCCAGAACCCCAGGACACTACACGTAGTTCAGTGCAGATAAGCGCTGTGAATTTAAATATGTAAATGAGACACCTAAAGCTTCTTGCTGCTCGCTCTTGCTGCAATTGAATTCTCCAGCAATTACTCCATTTGTTTTTGTGCATGTGTATCTCCATGCAGTGGCAAGTGCCAGAACAATTCATTTGTCTCACAGTTGGCAAAAACACTTGGTGCATCACAGACTGGTGTGAGCAAAAAAACGACATGCTGGTGATTGATTCCTTTTATGCCATATAGCACTGTGCCTGGTAGGCATGACATATTTCCCCTGTGTAAAGGCACTTAGCCAAAGCAGTGATGTTGGCATGCGAGTGCCTGGTTTTCCCCGCGTATTCGGAAATGCATCTTAACTTGAAACACATCCTTGACTATATATAAATGACGCCTGGCGTTATCTAGCCCAGGACACTGATTGCGTTCCTTCGGCGAATTCACGACAGACATTATTTAAATCAAGTCAAGCATGGACTTCCCGTTACGATCCATTTATGAATATTGGGTTTAGTCCCTCCTAACATCCAAGTCAGGCCCCCCCTTGTGCGCCAATAAATGTACAAGCACAGTCTGTCTGCCTACTTTACCAAGTGTAAGATTCTTCACTACTGTCGAAAGGTGAATTTTTCCAAATTCTAGGATAATCCTTCACCTTTACTTTGACACTGTAGGCCATTGTATAAAGCAAGAGCTCTTGAGTAAAAAAATTATTGCACAAATATTATTCTACCTAAATAGGCAATGCAGTGCACTTGATTTTTTATCGCTCAATCTCATTGGTGGTATGATTGCACTATAGCATTCACAAACTGAACAGCATATCCAAACAAGGAAACCAAAATGGCTAGCCCATCACAGTTATGTAGAATATCATGCTATTTGAAAACTTCGGACAGTTAATGTATGGGATGGCCGATGGCATCCCAGCTCATCATTTCACCCTTGTAGTGGCAGCAATGACGCTACATATGTATACAGCAAGCGCAGTTTTATAACACTGTGGTGCTTTACATGCACACATCTTTAAGCACAAATATGTCTTTGGACGCCACCTGTGTCGATATGAATCCACTGCAGCTGGTGAGAAATGTGCACGCACATGGCACTTTCTTCGTCCCTTTGGGAAGCCATACTTATGTTGCACAATGTAGTGAAGGTGAAGGCCTTTAAATCAATGTCTGTACTTGTGTTTTTGTTACTAACCTATTGTTGCTAACAGAAATGGTGTCTTCTGGTAAGCCAGAGGCCTGTGATTCTTCTAAGGCACAGTGTCAGGCAACCTTTCATAACCTTCAGCATAAGAGTATAGAAAGCTGCTTTCAGGTTCGTATACATGAAATCAACAGGAAAGCAAGCTAGACGGAATAAAGGCTGGCTGATTTCACAACTCTACACAGCCTGTACTTCTTAGAGCAGGCAAGTCGCATTGGTCATGGGACATATAGCTGTGGCATGCAGATTTATGTAGTGTGAGCACTGTATTACCCCTTCATCTTCTTTTTCTGTATACTGGGATCCGAGAGGTACTGGGATCTACACCCACAACTCCAGCTGTTTGTCACGTGCAACAGAAGGCCATTATAGGAAGAAGTACTGCACCGGCAGAGACGAGCACTAGCCTAGAAGATGGCTGACCCCAAAAACGAAAACTTCTTCTCTCCTTGCCTGAGTACTGGCTCGGGCTCGCTGCAGCTCGTGAGTTGGTGGCAATATTCATCGTTATGGCCAGCGTCATTCGCTTCAACGCGCGGGCTGCTAAGTAAACCGTCAAGGATGAACAGCTGCCTCGCAAGTGGTGGAGCGTGCTCTCGATCCCTTGGTCCTCTACGACTTCGAGTTTCCCTGGAGCTTCATTCAGGTCACCACTTCCTCCGCCTTTCCGCCACCATGCCCCAAGAAGATCCACCAGGAGCCTCCAGCGCCTCCGTCACTGTCCCACCTGCCATTCTATACATGGACTGTCAGCACGCGGCAGCACGATCCCACCATGTTGGCTGGCCTTCGTAGTGGCAACGTTGACGACTGGCTGGACAATTATGACCGTGTGAGTGAGTCTAACCGGTGGGAGGATTTCCACAAGGTTCGCAACGTCACATTCTACCTCACTGACGTTGCCATTACTTGGTGTCTTACCCATGAGAGCACCCTGCCTGACTGGATGGCATTTAAACACCAGCTTCGGTAGATTTTCGGCCTCCCAAACGTCCTCTCTGAGGGCGCCAAGAAAAAGCTTGATGGACGCATGCAACTTCCCGGGGAAACATACACCTCTTATATCAAGGACGTCTTCGGCCTTTGTCGCCGTGTCGACGCCACCATAATGGAATCTGATCGTGTTCGCCATATTCTAAAGGGCATTGCCCACGTCGCGTTCAACGCACTGGTGATCGAGAATCCGAATACCATCCACGATGTGATCCCGATTTGCCAACACCTGCACGCGCTGAAGACCATTCGTTTACAGCCTGTAGCCTGTGACACGCCTCCTTCCTCGAATGCGGACCTGCGTACGCTGATTCGGACTCTTATACGCGAAGAGCTCCAAGCGCGTGGCCTGCTCAGTCTCCCGTTCTTCAGCCTCAACCTTCGGTTCCTGGCCTGCGCGACATCGTCAAAGAGGAGCTGTCCTCCATGACCTGCGCTGCGAGCTGTGCTCCTCCTCCGCCGTCAACCTCGTATGCTAAGGTGGCGGCTATGCAACCAGCGTTCGTTCAGACAGCGCCTCCTGCTTCTGCTCTCAACCATCTGGCGACTCTAGCACCCGGTACGCCTGCCACAGCATTTTACACTACCCAGCCTACGCTACGCCCCATTTGTTTTTATTGCGGTATTCGCGGGCACATATCGCGTTTTTGTTGAACACGACAACAAGACGAACGCCGTGGCTTCGATGTTTATGAGAGAGACCCGTTGCTTTATACGAGTCACTACCGGCACCGGCCTTCCCCACGCTCACTTTCTCCGCCTCCCAATACCGACGTGCCTCGCAACTACCGTCCAGGGCGCCACCGCTCGTCCTTCCCTCTCCGCCGCTCGACATCACCCCTGCAACTGGCCACCCACACTCCTGACTACCAATCAGAAAACTAGATGGTAGACTTTCTGGAGGGAAAGCTGTATGGCTCCCACAGACTACAATTCCTCCAGCGTACCCGGCCAATACTTTTTTGTGTGTGTAGAAGGTGCACCTGTACCAGCATTGATTGATACGGGACCAGCTATTTTTGTTATTCACGCTGACGTGCGCTCTCGTCTACGCAAACTTACTACACCTTAGAATGGAGCTCTTCTGCGTGGTACAAATAATGTTGTGATTCGGCCATCGGCGGAATGCACCGTTCGAGTTTCGATTGACGGGATAGGCCACCATATCCAGTTCGCAGTGTTGACTTTCTGTGCTCACCTGCTTATACTAGGGTGGGACTTCCTCTCATTGGCGTCTGCTTTCATCTCATGCCGTCAACGCCTCGTTAGCTTGAGAGAGACCGATAATTCCGACGACGTGTACGAACCGCGCCTTCGCTTACGAACTTCTGACGATTGTATGGTGCCACCTGGCCACGAACAACTTCTTGTAGTTAACTCTGACATCACGGATGGGGACGTTTTGATTGTACCGTCGACCCGTTGTCTATCTAAATGGACTGCTCTGGCATCCAGCATTGTTCGCTTCACTAACGGCACGGCCAATTTGGCTGTACTCAACACAACCACTAAGCCGATACTGCTTCCTAAAGGAGCTATTGTCATTTCCGTCTTGGACACTCAGCCTGTCTCTGTGCTTACCTCGACTACTGCTGTTTCACAACCACCCACAGCTATTGATGCGCTCCCGGCTTCTCTTCTCGCCACTGCAATCAGCACCGATCTAAGACCACAGCAGAGGGAGGAGTTACTGGTGTTGTTATCCAAGCATAAAGACTGCTTCGACGTCCACTCTCCACTTCTGCGACAGACTTCTCCGATGGCTCATTGCAAACACACAGATGGCACTTCCATCGTGAGCCGGCATCCATATCGCGTTTCTTCCGCCGAACGCCAGATCATCGATACACACGTTGCCTACATGCTAAAACGAAGCATAATCCGCCTTTCCCCAAGCTCTTGGTCGTCACTTGTCGTTTTGGTGAGTAAGAAAGACGGCTCAGTGCGATTTTTGCGTATACTACCCTGCCTTGAACAAAATAACCCGTACAGATATATATCCACTGCGCCGAATAGACGATGCGTTAGATTCATTACAAGGCGCGGGTTATTTCTCCAGCCTTGATCTACGCTCCGGATACTGGCAGATCCCCATGCACGAAGCAGACAAGGAAATTCGCCACACCTGATGGACATTACGAATTAAACGTAATGCCTTTCGGCCTGTGTAATGCTATCGCCACATTTGAGCGGATGATTGACACTGTACTACGGGGCCCACAATGGAAGACTTGCTTATACTATCTTGACGACATCGTCATATTTTCGTCGACCTTCCATCAGCACTTGCAGCGCCTCGACCAAGTCCTGACAAGCCTCTCAGCTGCTGGCCGTCAGCTGAATACAAAAAAGTGCCACTTCGCCAGCAAAAGCGTCGGTGTGCAACGAGCTCGTCTAGACGAAAGTCTACTGCCCATATGGCCCGCGCTGCGCTTTTCTACTTGATTTACTGCCGTTCGTGGCGGTGGGCCTACATGAATCATATGGTTGCATTGTACTGACGATCGCAACACAACTTCCTTCGGGAGAGACAAAGAGAGAGAAAGGAAGAGAAAGAAAGAGAGAGAGAGAAAGAAATACAGAACGAAAGAGAGAAAGAAAGCGAGAGAAAGAAAGAAAGACAGAGATATATAACCTAACTACAACCAAGAGACGCAATCAATCACTCAGATTCACTGTGGCTTGAGCTTTGCACGACCTAGTGCAAGCTTTTGCCTTTTTTGAAATTTCTTTTCAGGGCATTCCAAGATTGTAAAAACTGGTATTGTTTACACCACACTGCGTTTTGTGTTCCAGAAAACACATACCCATACATCAAGGGAAGTCTCGAGAGTCAGATTGCTGGTTGATGATGTATGGGGTTTTATGGCGCAAGAGCCAGATATGGCCAAAGACGGCCATACACATGGTAATGAGTTTCCAATGAATTGTTTATAAAATAGAGAAATGTACTGTGAATGGTGGATCTTGAGTGGCTGTAAATAGGCCTAAAATCAGTCGCTGTAACTTGCACAAATATATAACTATTAAAATGATGACAGTGACTGGAGATGTGGGAAATGACCATGGAAGGTTTGTTCTGAAGTGATGATGTCATAAAACGTGTACGTCAAAGTAGCACCGGTGCCTCAACAAGACCCTTGAACGCAAGGCCTGAGAGGCGCGTGCTCTATAATATTGTTGTCGCAGCAGCAGCCTCTGAAGAGAGGGTGTGCTACGAATGTAGGGGGCTGATGACTCGTAATGTACCGGCGTCTTCAAGAAACATTAAAACTAACCTGTAGTCAAAAAACCATTATGTGCCCAGAAACATTGCTGGGTGTAGAGGAACGTGTTGTTTGTATGCTAAGGGGAAGTATTTCTTTGAGGCTCTAATTCCTTGCACTCTATTGAAACATGGGTCACTGTTAGCGTCTCGCCGCATTTTCTACAGGAAGGGGGTTCATTACCAGTCAAGAGGTGAGGGTGCGTGCCATACGTGTGGCCAATTCGGAGGCCGCAAAGAATGACTTCGGTTTGACGTTTTCGTAGGGGGTGGCCAATTCCCTAATTGTGGTTTAATGGCGTGGAGTTTGTTTCTTGTTTCCGCGTCCCGTAAGTGCTGCCAATAGCTCTTAAGGCTTTTGCGCAGGAAATTCTTCATATCTATTGCAGCGACAGCTATAGAGGAGGTGTTCCCCTTCCTTACAAGGAAAACTGCAGTTTCATCTGCAAGCATGTTGCCCTCAATACCTCTGTGGCCGGGTACCCAGCATATAGTGACACGTTGGTTAGACGTATATGCCGTGCACAGCACTGAATAGAGCTCACTGAGCACGGGGTTTTGTGTTTACGAGGAGACATTATTGCCTTTACTACGCTTAAATAATCGGTGAATATAACAGATTTCTGAAGCTTTGTTTTCATTATATGCTTCCCTGCACACAATAGGGCATGAGCCTCAGCCGCAAATATGCTTGTTTCTGAATGCATTCCACCGGATTCAGAAAAGGATGGACCGATTGCCGCATAGGACACGCCAGCATGTGACTTTGATGCGTCAGTAAAGAATTCCGGGCCAGAGTATTTTGACTGAAGTTCCCGAAAATGCATCCGGATATATACTTCCGGCGCATACTTTGAGACCTCAACAAACGATGTGTCACATTCTATAAGTTGCCATTGCCACGGCGGTAACGGCTTTGCCGGAGGCATTACATAATGCTGAAGCAGTGGAACACCGCTTTCTTCGCAGAGTTTCCTCACCCGCAGTGAGAAGGGTTCCGTTGCGGTAGGTCGGTTATGGAAATGTGTGGCACACCTAGTAACAAGGAGTAGGAGTAACAAGGATGTCGGCAGTCTGAGTTTACTTTCAGAAAATACACAAAGCTAGAGTAGGACCTTGGAAGGTTTAGGAGCCACTCATTTATTCCACATAAAGACTTTGCACAGGGCTTGTTCTGAAGGCTCCGGTTGCCAGGCGGATGCCTAAATGATGAACAGGATCGATCATCTTTAAAGCACTGGGGGCTGCGGACTGATAGACTATCGCACCGTAGTCTATGCGTGAACGAATGAGGCTTTTCTATAAATTTAACAAACACTTTCTGTCACTGCCTCATGTGGTGTGCGACAATATTTTGAGAATGTTTCTTGCTTTTAAGCATTTGGATTTAAGGTACTTTATGTGGGGAATCTACATAAAGTCTAGAATTATGCCTAAAAATTTATATTCTGTGTTTACTGGTATGAGCTGTCCGTGTATTCCAGTTCAGGGTCTGCTACGAGCCCTCTCTTTCGTGTGAATAGAACACAGGAACTTTTATTTGGATTTACTTTGAAGCCATTTCCTGTGGCCCATTTAGAGACTTTGTTCAGGACAACTTGAACCTGTCATTGGCACACTGTTAGGTTACAATATTTATAACCTATCTGTACGTCGTCAACGTACATGGAATATGATATGGCTGAAGGCGGAGTGATGTGCGGATGTGCGGAGTGAGTTCATCTTTACTATGAAGAGCGTACAGCTAAGCACGCCTCCCTGAGGTACCCCAGTTTCCTGGGGTACCTGGACAGCGCATTACCTGGGAAATGAGCGGGACAGTGCATTACCTATTTCGACCCGGAAAGTATGATTCTGCAAGTAGCTCTCTATAACGTTTAGCATGTTCCCGCGGATGCCCATTGCCGACAGGTCTCGCAGGATTCCGTAACGCCACGTTGTGTCATACGCCTTCTCCATATCTAGAAATACAGATAAGAAGAACTGTTTATGTATGAAAGCATCCCGAAGGTTTGTTTCGATGCGCACGAGATGGTTGGTTGTAGACCGGCTTTCTCTGAAACCGCATTGGTAAGGCTCAAGCAGTCTGTTAGATTCCAGGAAATGTAGAAGACGACGATTAATCTTTTTTTCGAATAGCTCACATAGACAGCTAGTGAGCGCAATTGGGTGATAACTTGTCACAGAGGATGGGTCCTTGCCCTGTTTTAAAACCGGGATTACTATGGCTTCTTTCCATGTAGATGGGAGAGTTCCTGCAGCCGATATAGCATTGTACAGTGCAAGCAGTGTCATTTGAGTGTCTTCGTGAAAGTGTTTAATCATGTCGTACATGATTCTGTCAGGTCGGGGTGCAGAGCTGAGGCAAGCAGTCAGGGAGGCTTTCAGCTCCGAGCTATATGTATCACCGAGCTATATGTATACTATATGTATCACCGAGCTATATGTATCACCGAGCTATATGTATCATATCACCGTGTACAGTTCTGCTTTATGTTTGTGTTTTAAGAATCCCTCGGAATAGGGAATTGAACTGGATACACGCTCGAAGTGCTTGCCAAGAGCATCAGATTGGTATTTCGATGTATTCCCTTGGTCATCGACCAGGGATAATGGCTGGGTTTGCTGGTCATTAAGTCTTTTCAAGCCATTCCAGACTTTCGCTTCCTGTGTGTAAGAGTTTATGCTTGAGAGAAACCTCTCCCAGCTTGCCCTCTTTGCCTGTCTACGCGTACGTGTTCCCTGTGACTTGATATGCTTGAGCTCAACGAGCAGTTTGAAATCAGCGCAATATGCTCCATGCTTTGTTGCAATATGCTCCAGCGTCATTGAGACGTTGAAGAGCCCGGTAAGGCCAGAAATAACCACGGAGAAGTTTCTCCGACATCTCGCATTGGCGAACAGGACTCTAGATCCCCACTTTGTCTCTAGGGCAGTAGGTAACTTCTCTGTAGCGGAGGTTCTACCTTTGAGCATCGTAGTGTTGCTGAGAGCGAATGTGCAGGTGAGCTAGCTGACGAGCTTCCTCAGCACGCTGAGCATATTGGGCAGCATTCACTGTGGTGGATGCGAAGGCGTCGGGCAGAAGCATTACGTCTAACATCTTGGTAACCTCGTGGCTGTGAACCAAGCGGTAAGGAGTATATATTGTGGCGTCTTGAACAGCGGTATTATAGGCGAAGGTTAGAACAGGAACAAGGCTATCCCAGTTCTTCTGATCAACGTCGACATACATTGAAAGCATCTAAGCGATGCTCTTCTTGAGCCGTTCGGTTAGGCTGTTCGCTCGTCTGTGGATGATGAGCAGTCGCTCGACCACGAACACAGCCACTGAGGGTCAGCACTTCTTCCAGGAGTTGGGCTGTGAAAGCCGTCCCTCTATCGGTAATATCCAGTGGGGGTGCACTATGGCGTATGACGATAGCATGGCTGAAGAAGTTCGCGACGTGCGACGTCGTTAGTAGTACCTCGATGAAGTGGTCTTTTTTCACAGTAACGAGTGAGATAATGTGTCGCAACAATTGTTCATCGGTTACCAGCCGAAGATTTAGGAAATCGTCTAAGCAAGTCCATTCCGACTTCTTGAAAAGGTGCCTGGGGTGGTTAGACAGGTTGTAACAAGCCATCTGGTTTTACAGGCGGTATCTTGGTCGCTGGCAGTCTCGCATATCTTAACGTATTGCTTAACTGTACGGGACAATTCGGGCCAGTAGTACTTGAAGCGGATACGTGCGAGTGTGCTAGTGAACCCCAAATGACCAGAAGACGGTTCGTTGGGACAAGCGTGCAGGATCTCCTCTCGCATCGCATATGGCACCACTAGAAGATCGGTCTGAGAGCTGGAGTCAAAGCTTTGCTTGTAAGAGACGTTGTTGCGGAGACAAAAAGACGAAATTTTGCGTTTGATTGCCCGTGGTGGCTGCGTAAGTTAGCCCTTAATATATTCGATGAGTGGGCGGAGCTTGAGGTCATCATGTTGTTGCTGAGCCAAGTCAAACGCTGTGACGGTGCAGAGGACACTTTCGTCGTCAGTTCACGCAGAGTTGTTTCTACAGGAGTGCGGGACAAACAGTCGGTAGTTGTGTGCTTGCGTCCCGACTTATAAACAACCGAAACGTCAAACTCCTGAAGGCCAAGGCTCCATCGAGCGAGGCAGCCTAAGCGGTTTTGAGACCGGCAAGCTAACACAACGACTGGTGGTCACTGACTACTTTGGGGACCTGTTTGGACTTGGGGACCTGTTGCGAACATCAGAGGACGTGGAGTAACGGCAAGGCGAGATGATGCGCCGAGGAGATGGTGAACGTGATTGGCGTCTTTGTGCGGGAGAACACGGCTGTTGAGAGGCCAGGTACTGCTCAATGTCGCGTGTGCGCTCATCACTGCTTGGTCGACGGGCGTTAAAGTGGAATACTTGAAGGCCCAACCTCCGATAAGGGCACTGACGATACAGATGGTACGCTTCGCCGCAGTAGTGGGAAAGTGGCCGATTATCCGACGTGCGCCACACGTTGCATTTCCGTGTGATTTCTTGCGGGCCTACGTACTCATACGCATTTACATTTGTAGCGAGAAATTGACGTGGTAGAGCTGAAACAGGGAAAGGCAAACATCGTCCCGTAGATGATTGAGGACCCTGTAAGGCTTCGGCATATGTCAGCACTGGGACTTCCGCTCGCGTTGGTGCCAATGGTTGGTTCACGGTCCTGATTTCGTCACGAATGATGTCACGAAGCACAGTAACAGTCGGCTGACAAGCAGTTTTGTTAACTTCCTCAAGCTCTTGGCGCCAACGCTTCGCACAAGCTCTCGGAGTGCTGCTAAATCATGTCCGCGGGTGAAACATGACAAGGAGGTGACTGTGCTTTGTCAGTCGTTCTGTTGGAAGCGTTACTGAAGCGCTCACTCTATGTCCTTGCTTCAGTTAGGAACAAACTCTAGAAAGCCTGCTCGGTCTTTTCTTTCCTTTCGAGGCTGTTGTATGTCTTGCGGAGCTGTCGTCGCAATTCTTGCCATCTAGCGATAGAGCCCTCATGATTCTGGAATCACGTGCGAGCGTAGTCCTCAAGATTCAAGAGCAAAGTACACGTATCGCAGTTTCCTAGAGTCATCTCATTCATTGACTGCTGCGACTCGGTCGAAGTGCTCAAGCCAATCCTCCACGTCTTCGAACACGTCGCCATGAAATGACTTCGGAACACGCACTGCATAGACGACACTCGGGGTAGTGGTCGAAGTGGATTGGACTGTGTCGCTCTCCTGCGTCGGACTTGCCCTTGCCCCTGTGGTGGACATTCTTAGCGGGCTTAATGGGCAGTATTCAGGAGGTAGTCTTTGCAAGCGGCGGCTGTGGCAAAGTGCCCGGTTTATGATATTCCGCACTGAATGCATTGAATTTAAGTGGCAATGTGGTGTGCACAGTGGCATCACTAGAGGGGGGGGGGGCATTCTGGGTGCAGCCTGCTGTGTGGCGGCTCTGTTGTGCTTGCCTCTCGACCCTTTGTATTGCTTACAGCTACGGGCTCATAGCCGAATGCCGTAAACATCTGCGCACAGGGCAGCTGGATGGGCCAATTAAGAGAATAAGCTGAAGCAGAGAATGACTGTCGGAACAGCGTGCTTGGTGTACGCTTTCAGGTATTTTATATGTGGCGCGAGACGAGACGTAATTGCACCAGCAGCGTCATATCAGAAGTGACGTGCACATGTGCCTTACAGTTGCTTTCTTGGGATTGCTTTAAAAACACACCTCTGAGCTGCTTATGATAAACAAAAGGAATTGGGGAACAGAAATTACAAATCCAACACTCTCTCCTCTCCTACTCTCAGGATAAGAAAGGTTGACCATTAAATGGATCGTCTATTTCTATTCGCTCCCTCGATATGTCACTGAATATTGCACACACATGCTCGACGTTGAGCTTCCTTGAGAAAGGATGTCTTGAAGACCAGAATGCTCGTAGGTTGTGTTCATTACTAAAACTCTCTAATGTTGCCGCTCGATTCCCACATGCATAAATGGTGGGCCTTTCAATGTATGCTCATATTAAAGGACATTTTTATCGTAATTAGCGAAGTCTGCAAGAAAATGACCGAATATAATTTATCAGTTCTCTCATACAACAGGTGAAATAAATCTTGGAAATAATGAGACAGGCATTAAAGCACGGGCTCCCAATAATTTAACTCCTACCGGAATATACAAAGCACGATGTTCATGCAGCAGCGCTAATCAGTACTGAATTCAATGCCTGAAACTGCAGCGAGCGCTATATACCACAAGAAAGTAGTAAAAAAAGCAACCAGTTGAATTATTAGCAGTGCATAAAAGATAAATTAAAATTCGACATATAGCCAAAAATAGGAGCACTGGTTTTTTAAGTTGTTGCACATTCGCTCTGCAATGTGCGGTAATAAATTGGTGGGAGCGGAAAGAGAAGAGGGGGGGAGGGGAGGGCAGGTTGACATACTGAGCAGCCGCCCCGGGTACCGGGACGCCAAATGACGCCACTGGTTTTGCATATGGTTATAATTTACCTCAAGAAACTTTCTGGTCAGAATTTGTCTTGCCGTGCAAAGACGACTATGTTCCTTTAATACAGGTTGCATTCTGTTGTCTGAGAGTGTCACATGTAAGAGGCCGCCTGCGGCGAGAAAAGAAGACGAAGAAGTTCGCGGAGCGTGCGAAACTGCGTGAGCGCTCGAGGCACGTGAACCGAGGTGTGATCGAGGCAAAAGCGAGGCGAAGCAGCATTATCGACGTGGCTCTTGGACTGGAAGGTCGCTTCGTCAGCCATACTCTGACGACGGGAGAGCGGAGAGCCCGGCCACGAAGCTCGTGACGCTGGCAAGGCCCAGGCGTGGCTGTAGACCTCGGAGACGTAGGGGCGAGGCTCCTGGGACCATCTGCTGCTGCTCACGGTGGTTCCGGTCCTCTTCGCAAGAATCCCTCTCCCTCGGCCGAGCCCGACCAACCAATAATCACCAGGACACCGGGTCGCCACGCAGATCGACGGAGGGCGAAGAACACTACGTGAAGCCTAGCCAGGCAATTTACACGTCAGCGGCGGCTGCCGGGGCACCAGCCGCGTATTCGGTCAGGTCGACGAAACCGCGAATCGTCGGCACTTACGGCACCAGCAACACTCCGTACGAGCACGACGTAGACTCAACAAGAACTTCAAACCGACGGTCCGTAAGAACCCGCACTTCTCTATTGCGACGCAATTAGGCCAAATTTAGGGTGGCCAGACTTTGGCGAGTCAGGGCTAGGACTGACCTAGAGACCTTAAGACGGAACTATGCTCCGAAACCGAGATAGAGTATTGTTTGATAGTCTTGTATTTAGTCCGAGTTTTGTGTTTAAGATTAGGTGAACATTTTTGGTGAATTATGGTTTTAGGTTTGTGTGCCCTATATTTTTCCCGTTCTAGCGCATATTAAATCCTTATTTGCTGTGCTGCCAGTCCTATCTCTCCTTCATCAAGAGTAACGCCTGTGTGCAACCCTCCTGCTCTCGAGTAGAAGGTGACAAATTGGCGAGCCTGCCAGGATACGGCCCAGTCACCCATACTTGAGAGTCGCAAAGATGGAGTTGGAGCGGTTGGCCGCAGTAGCAAAGGATTTGAACATGACTAAGGAGGAGGCGATGTCATTCTTTGATTATGCTCAGCAAGAATGGCATAAGCAGCAGCAACAAGCACGCGAAAATTATGAGCGCGAGAAGGAAATTTTGCAATTGAAGTTAAAGTTGGCAGAGATAAACTCGAGGTCTCGCGACGGGTCGATTTTCTCCAGGTCGGCGTCATCCGACTGTACTTCACCCAGGCCAAAACATATTTGCACCAGGAAATTGATGGCTCCGTTTGATGAGCGTAGAGATGATTTAGATGCGCATTTGCATCGCTTTGAGAGAATAGCGGTCGGGCAAGGCTGGGCAAGGAATGAGTGGGCTAGCGCCTTAAGCCTGTGTCTAGTTGGTGAGGCTTTAAGTGTGTTTGGACGGATGCCCACCGAAGAGAGTCTACACTACGATAAGGAGAAGAACAGTTTATTACAAAGATTCCGGCTAACCGCTGATGGTTTCCGCGAAAATTTCAGGTCATGCAAGCCGGAAGACGCGGAAACTGGAAAACAATTTGCATGTAGATTGACAAACTACTTTGAAAGATGAATGGAGTTGTCGGTGGCCAAAAAGACATGAAGGGGTGAGGGACAAGGTCGTAGGAGAACAATTTCTCGCCAGGTGCAGTGACAGTCTGGCGATATTCCTCAAGGAGTGGAAATTAAAAACAGTAGAGAAGATGGCTGTGCATTCAGATCAGTTCGTAGAGGTGCAGAGAATAAGAAATTTAGGAGAGAGTGACAAGGACGTGCCTATGGCATCAGTAGGGGAGACAAAGAATCGGGGACCAATGAACAGGCAAGGGACACCACAAAGATGGTGTTTCCTTTGTAATCGGCTGGGGCATATAGCAATGAACTGCCGGGTGAGGGATAATCGACGTGGTCAACCAGTGGTTTGCCAGCTATGTCAAAAGAGAGGTCATGGGGCGCACGAATGCAGATTAAGATACGTGGACAAAGCATCATGTATGATCAAATGTAAAGAAGATGGGCCGATAGAAAAGAACATTCCCGTGGTGGAGGGAGAAGTACAAGGACACTGGGCCACAGTATTGAGTAACACGGGGGCGAGCACCGTCTTACTCAGGGAGAGTCTGGTACCATCAGAGAGCATGACCGGCTACTTGAAACTAGTCATTATGGCGGATAGGTCCGTTAAGTATTTACCAGAGGCGCGAATCCAAGTATCGACACCATTTTTTACGGGAGTGGTCACAGCTAGGTGTGTAGAAGATCCTCTGTACGACCTGGTTTTGGGGTATGTATCAGGGGTGAGAAGGGCGGATGACCCAGACTCTAACTGGAAGAGGACTGAGGAGGTAGAGAAGAGGAAAAAGCCAGAAGCGCTACAAGAGGAGACACCTGAGGTAGAGGTAGCGGCGGCAGTACAAACGCGAGCTAAGACTAAGAATACTAAACCCTTAACACCATTGCAGGTCACGAACATTAAGGGGTTGAGCATAACGGCGGCTGAATTTAAGGAATTACAGGAGAAAGACGAGTCATTGCAGAAGTGCGTACAGAAGATGGGAGAAGTAGTACGAAGGAAAAGACGTCGAAATGTAGTGAAGTTTTTCAAGAAGAACGATTTATTATACCGGTGTGTGTTCAATTCGAGAAGAGAGGTGTAGCAGTTGGTGGTCCCGAAGGAACTGAGGGATGAAGTACTGAAGTTAGGGCATGATAATGTAATGGCAGGTCACGAGGGAACAAAAGACACGTTAGAAAAAAAAATAACAGAAGATTTCTTTTGGATCGGGGTACAGAGCGATGTGAGGAGATACGTCAGGTCCTGTGATGTGTGTCAAAAGACAATGGCTAAGGGGAAAACGAGAAGAAGATTGGTGTTTGCATGATTACTGAAGGGTAGGACGCAGGCAGATTAGATAGTGCCCGTGACGTCGTAAAGAAGCTCACGACTGGAGAGCCCTTGATTCAGGGTAACCGGGATAAGAGGATGGACAACATCCCGATCGAGGTTTGCATACCCAAAGAGCAGAAGAGTGTAGTAGAGAAAGAAGTAGCTTCCCCTCAGAGTGATGTAGGGTTGATAGGCGATGTTGAGTTCCGGGATAGCCAAGCATCAGAAATGATATGTCAGTCAACCTCCGAGAGCAACGAGAAAGGTGATGGGTTCCCGAGTTGTCTAAAAGGGGCAACTTGTAAGGGTAGGAAGAACTTGAACGGAATGTGTAAGGGTAGGATAAGCTTGCACAGGATGTTGAATGCAAGACGGCGTAGGAAAACGCGGGGGCTGGCTAAGATGTGCGGTTCGATGAGGCAGAAAATGAAGACTGTGTTTAACCAGAGTGATTATAAGCTATACAAGAAATCCGCAGGCGTAGGAGCGAGAAGGAAGCAGAAAGAAAGCAGGGAAGCTTGGGAGCTTAGGAAAAGGAGGAAAAAGTGAACAGGTACACCTGGTAGACTACAAAAGAAATATAATTTAGGAATGCCCTACAACAGCTGAACTATCAGTTTTCACGAACCTGTGTAGATAACGGGTTTATTCATGTAGACATGTTGGGACAATCAACTACAGCTCAGTGCAGTGCAGTATGTAGTGAAATGTGAATGGTTCGCGACAGTGCAGTGAAGATACGGTGGTGACGAGTGAGCCATGAGTGCGCAAGAACAATTACGCAACTCACCGAAAAAGAGTCAAGTAAGCCACCAAAATAAGGCCAAAAGTAAGCAGTTTTTTGAAAAAGAACAACTCGTGAGAAGGGGGCCATTGTCACATGTAAGAGGCCGTCTGCGGCGAGAAAAGAAGACGAAGACGTTCGCGGAGCGTTCGAAATCGCGCGAGCGCTCGAGGCATGCCAACCGAGGTGTGGTCGAGGCAAAAGCGAGGCGAAGCAGCATTATCGACATGGCTCTTGGACTGGAAGGTCGCTTCGTCAGCCATGCTCTGATTACGGGAGAGCGGAGAGCCCGGCCACGAATCTCGTGACGCTGGCAAGGCCCAGGCGTGGCTGTAGACCTCGGAGACGTCCGGGCGTGGCTCCTGGGACCGGCTGCTACTGCTCACGGTGGTTCCGGTCCCCTTCGCACGAAGAGACCGATCATCCGATAATCACCAGGACACCAGGTCGCCATCCAGATCGATGGAGGGCGAAGAACGCTTCGTGAAGCCTAGCCAGGCAATTGACACGTCAGCGGCGGCTACCGGGGCACCAGCCACGTATTCGGTCAGGTCGACGAAACCGCGAATCGTCCGCACTTACGACACCAGCAACACTCCGAACGAGCACGACGTAGACTCAACGACAAGAACTTCAAACCGACGGTCCGTAAGAACTATATTAGCAAACGACCAAGCTGCATTTATTGGAAAAGAATTGTGGTTCATACAAGAGCACACTTTTCTTTGGCTTGGATTCCTCTCGATATATTTTTCTGTTTACTATTTTTTCATACCATGTGTGAGCTTTGTACTTTTGAAGTGGCAAGGTTTTGTCTCTGTTGTTTGATGTACCTGGATGCGGGTACAATTTTTATTCTCACCAGTACTATTTTTATTTGTTCTGGGTATTTATACATTGTTCTATAACTAATGAACTTGTATTTATGAGTCAGTGCTTCATACCTTACTTAATTCTTGTCTCACTTAGCGTGGTTTCGTCTGCAATGAACATTCACAAACTAGCCCAATTTTCCCTCTTACAGCATTGTCTCGTTATGTAAAAAGCTGCTTTGGCAGTTTAAGCGAAGCAAACATGCCCTCTCAAGTCCAGCTGTAGCATGATTGTGCTGACAATGCTTGGTAGATCATTCAACAAGCTAGAGCCAGTTACGTTGAATAAAACAGCACAAACAGATGGATTGGGAAGGACGAGATGAAGCACTGGCTTCAAACTATTCGCTGTTGCCAATTCGTGCACTTATTTATCGTGCCTGCATTGCTTTGCTACATGCCACCCAATCATAGTCAATCTTCTTTTTCCCAGAACGTGTACACATTTTTCTCTTAGAACTACATCATATTTTAGCCTCATTAGTTGTTAAGCAAGACTGTTAAGGGGACTTGACAGGGGCGAAGGCTGATCGCATGTGGCAGCATGCCCGGTATTGAATGTCAATGAAGGAACCAGCAATGCAGTTTCCATTAGAATCCCCGAATTTGCTTTGAAACGTAATTATGAAGAGGTAAAGAATGAAAGTTACCTTGCATAAACTTCACTCGAAAAGACTTATTTGAGCGTTTATTTTGGCTCGTTTCTCACATCCTATTTAACTCTTTCCCTACCATGGGGAAAGTAGTTTCTTTTTCTGCATGTTACGGCAAATGTTATTTTTTGAAAGAACTACTGCACTCAATACTTATTGTAATAATAAAAAGAAAGCAAAATGAATGCACCTTTCACGCATAACAGTTTTATTATTGAGAGGTATGTCATAAAAAGATATAAATTGTTAAAATCAAGATTGCGCGGCAAAATTGTACAAAGTTTTCAATACACGCTTGTATCTACAAAAAAAAAGATTACCAAAACTATGGAATATACAAAATGTATTGCAGTATATTAGGCACTGTCTCCAAAAAAATCAAAATTTTTCGTTGAACAGGTATTTCGCTACAAACATTTAACTGCACGCACTACAGTTAGGCGTGCAGGGCTGCGGCCGTCGATGTTCCGGGCTGGTTTGCGTCGTACTCGCGTTCAGACAAAGTCCGATGAAAAGTCAGCGTCCTGTGACTCGCTGCTGTTGGATATATCGATAAGATCTGCCGCACAGGTAACTCAGTCTTGATATCTGCCATCTCCCGAAGCGCGCGCGCCTTTTCCGGAGCCGGACATTTTTGCGCTCTGCTCTGACGACCGCGAAACTTCGCTGCTGCTGCTGCTGCTGATGATGATGATGATTTATTGGCATCCCCTTTGAAACGGGGTGGCGACAAATAGTCACCTAGCCTGCTTGATTTAATCAGGTATACTATACATGTTCTTTATCTAGCATTTTTGTATACCTCTCATTTTTTTCTTTTGCAAATATTTACCTTGTACCGCTGCCTATGATTTTAAGGATCAGGTCATATCCATCTTTTCCCTGCTTTTTTTCCACCAGTACTCTAATCGTCTCTTGCTGATCTCTACGGCTGATCGGTTGACGTGTCTTTCCACATTAAACCCAAGCGCTTCTGGAAGTTGCACGTTACCTACAGTTCTCGCTGGGTGAATCCCATCGCATTCCATTAGGATGTGCTGAGTGGTCCCTGCATTTTTAATGCAGCATACACATGCCTCATCTAGTTCCGAATATTTGCTCCAATATGTTTTGGTTCTTAGGCAGCCGGTTCGAGCCTCAAATAGCAAGGCACTGCCCTTTGTGTTGTCATACCGATTTTCCCTTGTAATTTCTTTCTTCTCAGTCTTGTAAATCTCCATGGTCATTTTTGTTTCCATTCTTTGCATGCAATTCACGGTGTCTATTTCTCTCACTTTTTGTCTGATTGAGGCTGTCTATTTAGAGTTTTGATTATCCTGTACTTGGTTTCTAAATTCCTTGACCTCTTCCTCCATTCTGTGTCCACTCTTTTCACATACAGATACTTGTGCACTTTAGCCGCCCATTTATTTTCATCCATGTTCCTGAGCCATTCCTCAAAACCAATTTTGCTCTGTGCTTCTCTAACTTGAAAAGAGGCCCAACCCATGTCGCCCTGCACTGCCTCATTTGTGGTATTACCGTGGGCTCCCAAAGCCAACCGGCCTACTGATCTTTGGTTAACTTCCAAACCCGCCAATATATCCGATTTTAAGCATATGATGGCATTTACGAATGTTAGCGCTGGCACCATCACTCCTTTCCAGATTCCACGCACCACCTCATAATTATTGTGGCCCCACAGTGCTCTGTGTTTCATTATTGCTGCATTCCGCTTCCCCTTTATTTTCAGATTATCTTGCTGGTTGCTTGAGTAATTCATTCCTTCGTTTATGTGTATTGCTTATACACATAACTTCTATTGCTTCACTATGGGTATTACTTGCTGTTGAATTGACACCAAGAAGCTACTCGTGTGTTCATTAAAGATCATAATTCCTGATTTCTGTGTGCTAAACGTAAGGCCTAGATTTGTCGCTGCATTCCCACAGATATTCGCAAGTATCTGTAAATCTTTTTTATTGTCCGCTAGTAGCACAATGTCGTCTGCGTACATCAGTCCAGGGACCTTCTGTTGCGCCATTTGTCCATTACGCATGCAGGATAAATCAAAACCTAATTCGCTGTTTTCCAGTCATCTTTCTGTACCCTTGACGTAAAGCGTGAACAACAATGGTGACAGAGGGCATCCTTGCTTCAATCCTTGGTGAATTCCCACCATTTCATTTCCTTTTCTACCTTCCCATACCACTTGTACTTGGTTGTCTTTATATATCTCCCTGAGCAGCTCCACAAAATCGTCATCTATGTCTTCGTATTGAGGAATATCCCACAACAATTCCCTGTCTATGTTGTCATAAGCTCCTTTAATATCTAGAAATACTATCCATAAAGGTCTTTTCTGAGCTACTGAAATCTCTATGCACTGAGTTAGTACAAACTTATTGTCTTCTAAGCGTCTGCCTGGCTTGAACCCATTCTGCAGTTCCCGCAATACATCGTTTTCCTCCACCCACTTCGACAGTTCTACTTTTATGGCTTGCATTGCCATTCTATATATCACCGACGTTACTGTAACTGGCCTGTACGAGCTCCTCTTATCCTTATCTCCTTTGCCTTTGTAGATGAGATTCATCTTGCTTTCACGCCATCCAACGGGAATTTTCTTTGTTCTAATCACTTGCTCTATGGCATTAGTCAGCAGTGCCTTGCTTTTTGGACCGAGGTTCTTGATTAGCTGTATTGGGATTTCATCGGGTCCTGCTGCCGTGTTGTTAGGGACATTTTCTGCTGCCTTTTTCCAATGAAAGCTTTCTATGCAAAATTTTGATCTCTCTGGCCTCTCTGCTGTGGCTGGATCTGTTGTCTGAACTCCGCTTTTTCTCGTGCCAAAGTTATCCCTAATAACGTCTACGATGTACCGCCTCGCATCATCTCCTTCGTAGATGTTACCGTCTTCATCCCTTATAGCCGTTTGCGAGTTTTTAGTTGGAGCTCCGAGTGCTTTTATATAATTCAAGAATCTTTTTGGAGCGCCTTTGTCTCTTTTGTGAATGTTATGCATCCAACTTTCACTTGCGCATTTAATTTTCTCTTGCACGAGCTCACTCGCAACCCTTTTCTTTTCTCGGTATGTATTCCATCTAAGGAGCACCTCTTGTTCTTGTAATCCCAATTTTTTGGCTTCTCGATGAGCCCTAGATGCTTCTTTACACTCTTCTATAGCTCGTTTTATTTCCTTGTTCCACCACTTACGTGGTTTCCTCTTGCCAATCCAACAATTGTTTTGCCTTGTCCGCCTTATTTCATGCTGCATAACGTCCACCAGTTCCTCATATTTCCAGACTTACAGCGCATTTAAAAATTGCCACCTGGCGGGAAAAAAGCGAACTGCTTGGAAAACAAAAATATAGTTTCTTCTCTTTCACGTCCGATGGCGCAGTGTGTCCGTGAGAGTTGTGGAAGATCTCGAAAGCGGCGTTTCAAACCATTGATGGCAGGCAGCGATTTTTTTCGTTTTCCTTTGACAATCGCGAAATTGAGAGCGCGTTTAAAAATCACTGCCTCGCGGGAAAAAAGCGAGCTGCTTCGAAAACTAAAATATACTTCTCTTCCTTCGCGTCCAATAGTGCTATTTGTACGTGAGCGGCGCGGAAAGACTCGAAAGCAGCCTTTCAAACAATCGATAGAGGGATAACCATGCCTAATGGGCGCGGTACGGAAAGAGTTGGCCACCCAAGTAACGCAAAATGTTGCTGTAACGTTCTGTGAATGTTCAGAAATGTCGGAGCATAACATTGCCTACATGCTGCTAATGTACGCTTTTTTTATCGCCAGACAACGTTGGGCCGTAACGTTGTGGCAGCCTTGAGCAGCACATTCACGACATTGACATAACGTTAACGGAACTTCCTGACAACGTAATCCTGATGTTGCCTTATGTCACTTGAGCTTTCAGGCAACGTACGTATGTGACGTTCAAGCAACACTAAAATGACATTGCAGAATATTTGTAAACATACATAACAGCAGTGCTGTCAGCATGGCATGGCTGACAGCACCGCAAACCCTTGAATTTATATTTGCTTGACAGAATATGCATTCTAGTAGGTTTCATGTTGCATATGCATGAAAATGTGAGACAAGAATTGGTGAAAAACAGCATTCTTTTACATATATATCTTGCGTATCTTACCAAGATATCTGTGCATCTTACGTTGTGGTAGTAAGTTACAAAAAATATATACATAAAAGAGTGCTGTTTTTCATCAATTCTTGTTTACAATTTCATGCATATGCAACATGAAAACTACTAGAATGCATAATCTGTCAAACAAATATAAATTTAAGGGTTTGCGGTGCTGTCAGCCGCGTCATGCTGACAGCACTGCTGTACGGGCAGCTGATTTGTCTTGCACTATATAAAGTACCAACTCGGCCTAATCTAGAATCTTTAAAGTGTTTCACATGGTGGTTTGCCTGACTTGTCTTGCTGTTGTCCATAGCACAGCATATAGGTGCTGACTGCAAGTAAATGTGCATAATGCAAAGCTACAAAGTGGTTCATCAGAATACTTTTTCATTTTGGCTATAACAGCAAGAGAGCAGCCTGCACGTCCAGTGTGCAGAGGTGTTCGTATAAAGGTTCTCACAGCAGGAAAGTAAAAATCTTCCACAAATGTTCATTTTCCTTAAACATATCATTTAAGCTTGGGCCACAGAAAAAATCTGTTTTTTGTGCTTCCGAGTTACTGCTCTAAAAATCATTTGTCGGTAGCTGCATGTGCTTTCAAGAAATTGCATCATAGCCAACATGAGCTGCTAAGAACAAACGCTAGTATGTAGGAATTGTTTGTGCAGGAGGAATATGTGGTGGTTGAATATGCACCCATAAATAATCAATGGTCCGCCTTGAATAATAGTGAATATGTGATAGACAAACCTGGTTATAATGTCAAACCACGCATTTATTTGCCGTCTGCTTACATCATACTGGCAAACAAATAAGGGCAGTTAGATAACAATAACTTAGAAAAACAATGTGAACAGCACGGATAACACATGTAAATATATTTTTCATTAGACATCAAGGTCTTGTATCGCATATTAAGACACTCTACTATCAGCTACAACTACAACACAATATATGTTGCCTTCTCATTTAGGTCAGAGTTTGAAATTTTATGTTTTGTCGAGTTCCCTTATTTCAATGGCAGAACACAATTTATACTTCTTAATAACAGCACAAATACTGTCCTTCTTCACTTTGTAATGTACAAAAACACAGAACAGTACCACTGCGGTTGGATACTATGTCCTGCCAAACATCCAGCCGGTCTTTTTGCCTAAGCTTGCAGACATGGCAGCAAGTGTGAAGTAGTCAGGACAGCCCAGGGGGCAGAGTAACAGAAAGTCATCCAAGCACTCACAGCCAGCCTTCACTTTTGCAGACGATGGCCAGCAGCACAAGCGATGCACACATGCTTCCCTCGGTAGCTTCACTTGCATACAGAGACCTCACTTGTTTCCAAGTCAATAATGCGGTAAACCGCAGAATTACATCAAACTATGAAGTGCCATCTGAAAAACTGAACTAAACCATGTTTATTGTGAAAACAGGCTATGAAAATGCTTACAAACAACTGAAGCTTCACATAACTGTGAGACAAACAATAGTGACCTTACGCAGAATAATGCAAAACATTAAAAGCAAATATCAGTAAAACCTAACCATTATAGCCATAACTTTGGACATAACAGCAAGGAAAGCACAATAAACAATATCCACAACTTCCTTTATTGCGCTAAGCAGTTTAGACGTTGGTATCAATGTATTTATTTAACATAAAGCTTCCTTGCAATGACACGTCTGCTTGTTACATCCAGTTCAGTCTTGGAAGAGAACAATAATTAACAAATGAAGTCGATGCTCTACCACGGTACCAAAACTACATTTCATCCGTGATGAAAGAAAGTTCCAATGAGTGAGTGATAAAGTTGACTTGTTGGTACAACATATTGGTGAATTGCAGCACATATATTGATGACAGAAAAACGAGACAATTTACGTGTGCTAACTGACACACACAGAGCCAAGTCGCGCAATCTTTTCAGCCTCAATAATTTCACGTCTTAGTTGATCACTGCTTCTGCTGACAACAGTACATCGAGCAAACAATCGTTCACAGGCACACGAACTGCAACATGCAAGCCAATTGTCACACACGTTATTCTTGACATTGTATGAGTGTTCTCACAGCCGGTCATTGGTGCAGCGTCCTTTTTGACATATGTACTGTTTACGACAAGAAAGAGGGGTACACTAAACGATGCTGCTAACCTAGGTGACGAACGGATTTTTGTGCTTTTTGTTACACTTGTGTGCTGCGCTGCAACATTTCCTTTGAATGCAAAACTTTATAAGTTTCTGAGGTGCAGAGAAGACAACTTTAACTTTGGAACGATGTGCAGTTTTCATGATGCTGGAGGTTATGAATGTATGGTATGACAGCCACTTTATGTCTGTCAGATGCAGTGACCACAAGGCAACCACTCGGCGCACACGCTTTTCAGAGTAGAGGTCATGTGGTCACTGCATCTGACAAACATAAAAACTGGCCGTCATACCCTACATTCCTAAGCTCTCACAATATAAAGAAAATTGCATATCATTCTGAAGTCGTGTAATCAAAAGCAATGTCGCAGCACGCCACACATATGTAACAAAAACACCAAATGCCGTTCGTCCCCTGTTTTAGCAACGTGGTTTATTGTATCCCTCTTTTTTGTGGTAAACAGTACATAGTTCAAAAGGGACGCTGTATCAATGACCGGCAGAGAGAACACTCATACACTGTCATATGCCTTGAATGTCATTGCAGTTTGTGTGACTGTGCACCGTCGTTTCCTCAGTGTACTGTTTCCAGCAGAAGTGGTGATCAACTAACACGTGAAATAATTGAGGCTGAAAAGATTTCGCGACTTGGCTCTGTGTGTATCAGCACACCATCTGTACACTTGTCAGACAAAGAGTTAACTTTCTTGCTAAGGGTGCGAATTGCGCATGTGCAATGTGATGACGGACGGCTATAAACATGGGTCAGCGAAAATAAATGTTTTTGTTAAAAGTTGCCGCATGTCTGTCGTCTTGACTCGTCTGTCGTTGCCTACATCTGCACTGCAAGTCACCGATAAGTTTGTACGTGCATAGAAACAACTGGCTTGAAAGACTCTATAGGGAAATGGGGTAAATAGAGGAGAAAGGGAGAAATCACAAAAATGGTCCATCCATGCCTCGTGTATGAAGTTCCAGACGGAGTGTGCTGGTCTGGGCTGGTTGCTACATCATTATGACGGGAACAAACAGTGCTAGGACGGGACGAAGTGAGTACGACAGACAAGGAGTGAAGTGTCGCGTGGACTGTAGTGTCGAAGTAGACTGTAGACGTGGACTGTAGTGTCAACTGTAATGACTGTAGTGTCGCGTGGGCTGTTGTTATTGGGTATTGTCCTTTTTTTTAAGTCCTAATGTGCAGCTTCAGATATGTGTACACAATGTCTTTGTAGCCTGCGGAACTCCCACAATAAATGTTTTGTCATCAATCGAGTGCCTGAGTGGCATGTCTCGCAGGTAACGTGTTGTAGCACTTGCATCTTAGTTCGGCGAGTCCTCAGCTTTGTGGACTTCCATGATATAGTTCTGTGGTTTCTCACTATAGCATTACAAGATGTTATGGCGTAAGCTTTTCTTGAAAAGATGCCACTTGGCAAGCCCGTACTTTATCAGAGG
>NC_051160.1:77772527-77799814 GCF_013339745.2 Dermacentor silvarum
CGCAGATACGCGGCAATTTTTTTTTTATACAGCGGCCGTGAAACTACTATCCTTACTCCGTATGGCTCTCTACTAATGTGCTATAGCAATTGGTGCTTCGCCTTTCGGGTGAAACTGCGACATTTTTTTTTTAGTGTTACCAATTCCCGAATTCTCCGATTGATGCCATGAGAACTAGGTTCGATACCAGCTGATTATCCTCCTTTATTTTGTTTCCTCTTTTTTTGTGTCTTTGGCAGAGAACGATTCCTTCTCTCTGCTACCAGACCCACATCGATCGCACCGCAAGGTCTCATGTTTAAGTGAGGTAAAGTGATATGCTTGAAGGCTTGTTTAAAACATCAGTATACACGCACAATTTTGGAATGTGCAATAGAGCAAATTTAAGAACACTGGAACAAATGTCGTGGAAGACATCGCAAATAACACACTTATTTGTGCTCGTGTGTTTTTTTCGGTGCCTGTTCCTTTTTACCGGCTGACCACGGTTACAAAACAATTGCTTGGTTCTACACACATGTACTTGCATCGGAACTGTTTTAAATGTTTTCGTAGGTTCTACAGCTAAAAACTCCGTGTAAGGAAATGGCGTCTGTGACCAAAAAAGTGGTGTATATTGTGAAATGCACGCCAGCACAAGCGATTATGCTGAAAAATATTATGAGCCGTGCACAAACAACTAAGATATTTGACCCTTGCAACATATTTCGAAAACCGACTGTCATGCTTGCCGTTATCCTGGTGTTTGAGTTTTCTTTGATTTCTTGGGCACAAGTCCGATAATAAAAAGTTAGTTTTGTGAATCGCAGTTGTGGCGCCGTCGTGCTTGCTGAAGCAGTATTAGAATAGCGTTTGCAACCAAACGTAACGGCAATAAATTGTTAAAGAAATGGCGTCGTCCTCACTGCGAATGCTAGGAATGCCAATGGTTTATGTGATTTGCGTGGGCTTTGATAAATCACGTTATCTGACGAGTTTTACGTTCGTAATGTTTACGGACGCTAAGAAAAAGCATTGTCGAACATGGCGGTACTCTTGGCTCCCTCTTCAGAGTCTATTCTTGTGATGGCTACGCTCGCAGACGCGTTGATCACCAGTAACTATAGAATCGAGCTTTCGTTTCTCTAAGCTCACCTGAAATAGTTATGAGCACATAGTGCGGTCAATTTGAGAGATCGCTCGGCGATTCCCGCGCCCGAAGGTCTACCGAGACGCGTCCGCATCAAGTAGGTTATAAAATAAAATTGGGCCGCAAAGCAACAACAAGATACTTGCATATGTATTGTCTTGGCTAGGATGCGTGTGGCACTAGTCACTAGAGTGTGTCGTGTCTTTTAAGCTTCTCTACGTTTGCATTGCCGTACGTTATACTAAATGGATTGAAGGGACCCGCACTGTTACGTTCCGCAAACAGACTGACCTTTTAAGTGTATAAGGCGACAAAGTCTATTCTAAAATTATCTAACGTCACAACGCTGCAGTATACAGTACTACGCACGTGAAAACGCTATAGGGTAGACTTCCGACAATGACTGTTCGATGTTAATGCGAACAGCATTAACGCAATGCACCAATACGCAGGAGTGCTGAAGACACCTTTATTTGGAGTCTATAGGAGTAATTTTTTTACAGCGTAAGCTGTTATGGGCTCATTCCAATAGCCCTTTCGGTTAGCTATGGCGTCCGTCACCGGCGCCAACTGTGCCCGCTGTCCGTAACCGCTATCACCGGCAATGCGAAAAAAATATCCGGTTTACACAGGAATTGAGCCCGGGCCCGCTGCGTGGAAAGCAGACACTCTACCACTGAGCCACGCAAGCGCGTGCTATCAGGTAGCGGGAAAATTCCCTTCAAACGCACCCAAGGAAGGCGCGCATCCGCAGACGACGAGATGCGATTCAGATGAGGCTCGCAATCAACGCGATCCCGAGCCTCCGCCAGTATGGTGATGCCATCTAGTTAAGACGCCTGCAAACGTAGAGCTACGTGCGCGGCTACAACCAGGAATTATCGGGCTCACCAGGCTGCTGTGCAGAGAGCATTACAAGCCGCAGCTCACCGTCGATGCCGGGCGTACAGTTCAGATCGTTCTCGTCAGAACGAAGCTAAGAAACTTTGCCGCGAAGACCCTGTTATGCAGGAGCCGAAATTGGAGCTACTCTTGAGCCGCTCCACCAGCTTGCTCTGTGACTGCTGCATGTGCCGAGCAGGCAAGTGACTTTTTTTCTAATACTTCACCTATATGCGACACACACTGTTTTCGGTATCCGTCAACTTTGCTATGACACTCTCTCGCCAGGGCCTGCGATGACTATGACAGTTCAAGTTTAGCAAGGCATTTCCTCACCCGGTAGATTATCTGCACATCATCAGGGCACACCGCCTCGTACCAGGGAACACCCATCTAGACCTGGGTAACATCGGTCCAGTAACTCACTTTCTGTTAATTCACGTTTTTTGTGACCACCTGATACTTTTTAGAAATACTGGCGCACCAGAAAGATTAGCTTTTCACTGTTATCTACTGCAATAAATTTTTTTGTAAAGAGGCAGTGCTTCCTGCTATGTGTACAAAGTATATGAAAGCACTGGGTTTTGTAATTTCCAGCAAAACAATTTAGTAATTACTAAGACTTGACAACGAGTACAAGCACATGCCAACGTGCCAGCACGGCTAGAATGCATGTGTGTTTTTAATTGGCACGTTTGGTTAAATAGTTCACAACCAGTATAACGTCAGCCACATTTATTGTGTGCTTGTATGCTGTGCAGTGCCATGATAAAAAGTCAGTTAGACGTGCCCCCACACTCAAACCAGACGAAGCGTTCGTGCACTGCACAGGTGAATATTACGTGTACACTAATATGTTCTTAAAACCTTTTGCGCGCAAACAGACAAGGACCAAGAAAAAGAGCAACACAAGGGCGAGTGCTTTCCTAGTGTTCATCCTTGTGTTGCTCCTTTTCTTCATGTTTGTTTGTTTCCGCGCATAAAGCTTTTAAAAATGAATCTGTTCCAACTAGGCCGACTCGCAGTTTGCTTCACTAACAAGTGCTTTAGGTGATACGGCATGACTGGAAAGAGAAAGTCGGTGTTTTCAGCTTCAACCCATTTGGTCAAGCCTGACATGCGTATTTTTTTTCTCTTCCGAAGCATCAGTGTTACTCCTCGTTATTCTGTCATATTTGTGATCAAAACACTCTTCCGTATTAGAAAACACACAATTGTCGAAAAACTCGGGCAATATATATTCAAAGTGTGCTCTGTGCCTGCTAACTGTTGCCAGGAAGTTTGACTTAGTGGTCCGAAATTATTATGTGACCCATTACGCAAAAATTCGTCGGCGTCGGCGTGATCCAAAGGTGGTACCGAAAATGGCTGAAGGCGCAAAGAGTTTAAAGACGTCAAAATGCTCTTTATATTCAGCAGCCTTTTTGTTTTTTGTTTTTTTTATGTCAACTGCAGGACGAAGGCCTCTCCCTGCAATCTCCAATTAGCCCTGTCTTGCGCTAGCTGATTACAACTTGCGAATGCAAATTTCCTAACTTCATCACCCCACCTAGTTTTCTGCCGTCCTCGACTGCGCTTCCCTTCTGGTGGTATCGATTCTGTAACTCTAATGGTCCACTGGTTATCCATCCTACGCATTACATGGCCTGCCTAGCTCCATTATTTTCTCTTAATGCCCATTAGAATATCGGTTATCCCAAGTTTGCTCTCTGATCCACACCGCTGTCTTTCTGTCTCCTAACGTTAGGCGTAAAATATTCACTCAATCGCTCTTAGTGCCGTCCTTAGCTTGTTCTCGTTCTTCTTTGTTAACTTCCAAGGTTATGCTCCATACATTACCACCCGTGGAATGGAGTGATTGTACACTTTTATTTTCAACGACAATGGTAAAAGAAAAGGGTACATGCTTAAAATGCTCAGATTGGCGTCAAATTTCTCAGAATGGCTCCTGTAAACAAAGTAACTAAAGGGCTTGGAAAAGAAAATTTGGTAAATATTGGTCGGAGCTTGAATGAGCCCGCTTCTCCGACGCCAAGGCGGATCCATTGATCTGGATTACTAAAGATTTGCCTAGTGCGTGCGTCATTGCACACGTTATGGGTGTATAAAGTGAGTGCGTTAATGGAGTTCCCAGTTCTACAAATGGTTTAACGCTTTCGCATTCCCACACGCAAGCAGTCATGAGTGTATCCCATGTTTTTCAAGACATATATCATGTTTGCTGAAATCAACATTGTGAATCTTTGTTACACCTTAAATTGGAACAGGAAAAAGGGCCTGCTCAAGACACAACTAAAATAGGTTTCCGAAGATTCATTCTAATGTGAAAGGTGTAAACAAATTACTCACTTTCACTTGTGAACGACATTAGGCTTGCATTTTCGTGGTTCGTAAAAAATGTCCAATGTTTGCTTGGTTTGGTCACTCTGCAAAGGCCAGAAGCGTAAATAATGCTTCGTAGACAAAATGCGCGTTTTCCTGTCTTACGTTATATTTCCATGACGATACTGTTCGTAGAGACGGACTTTGTCTTTGTCAAGCTCTGTGCGTACTTCCTTCGCGCATTTTTCGTTAGAGTTACCAGTTGTTTTAACCTTCCACATCTCCGGATTTTTTAACCAAATCTGCAAAAGAAATAAAAACCAGCAATGCTCTTATTATGCAACCTAACCTTTATTAAAGTACTCTTAAAGCAAAGTATTATTCTTATCTTGTACTGTTAGCCCTTAATCGTATTTAATATATTGAAGTTACCACAACAAGTTTTGCACCGACTATGATAATATTGTCATATACATTCACGATTTTGCAACGTTTTCCGCGGTGGCCCACGTTCCAGCAGTAAAAGGCGCACATCATTTTAACAGTGACATAGTCGAAAACATCCTGCCTCCCGTTCCCATAATACCAAAATATTCTAAAATCCTCAGAAAACGCTAGAGTAAAATACATTGATGCGCGATGAATATTTAGAATATCTTATCTACAAAACATTTTGCATCAATCTGCGTACATTTGACGTCGAAACGCTCTTAGCGCACGCTTATATCCCAGCAATTAAAAAATGAATGCACTCGTTAACACGACACCCGTTATGTACCATTTGAATTACTCCAGAATTGAAAACGAGCGTTTAAGCAATACATACTGCAGAATTGGTGATGGTATTTGCGAATTGGCTATGCTTAGCTCCAACTAATCGTTCGATCACATGGCATTTGAACTGTAGGCTAGGTAAATCATGCTGCCTGTTTCATGAGTAAGGGCCCTAGGACGTTCTTTCGTGCAATATGTCATCATTACTACAAAGTAGTGGGTTACATGCAATTTTAGAGACACAGACCATGCCCACCAGATAGGATCACTGACTATTGAGTGAGGAACCCGCGAGAACTACTACTGGCCAAGGCGTCGCTCTTCCGTCGGGAGCGCATTGAAAAACACATTCATGCGCGTGTACTTTCTTGCACGATCGTCGTCATCGTCGTCGTCGTCGTCGTCAGCAGCAGCAGCAGCAGCAGCACTGCCAGCACATTTATGTCCAGTGCACGGCAGGTGCGTCTCCTAGTGGACAAATTGCATAACTAAGACACTAATTCCATGCCTATAAATGCCCATTAGTTGTCGGCTCTACATATTTCGCGATCTGCCCAACTTTATTTCTTCCTGCGATTGTCCACTAGACTATTAGCTACCCCTGTTGCTTCTCCAATGCATACCGCTATTTCTCTGTTTCTATATGCTACGCCTAATAATTTGCGTTAGATAACTTATTGCACAGTTTTTTGTCTTCTGTACAAGCTTCATTATTAAACGCCACGTCTCTGGTCCACATGTTTGCACCGGTAGAACAAAATAACTGTGCACGTTTTTTTTTTTTTTTCGTAATTGGTCCTTGCGCCATTAAACGCCACATATCATCAACGATAGCGGAAAGTGACCGATCGTGACTGTAATTTTTCTGGAAATTGCATCTGACTTACCCGAAAGCCCGGGCCGCGCCCGGCCCGTGGGCTGGGCCCGGCCGGGTAGGGCACTTTCTTCCCGGGCTCGGGCCGGGCTCGGGCGCGGCATGTGCTTTTTGACCCGGGCCCGGGCCGGGCTCGGTAATTTTGATGCGGGCCCGGGCTGGGCTCGGACTTTCGGGTGGTGTGCATCTAACGTGCAGCGAGTTATCCTCGCGTGTCTCGACTCTGCGAAACCTGTTGCCCCGGCGCAGCTGGAAGCTAGCACGTGCTACTCCTGTGTACTTCCCTTTTCTTCTTCCGTCGTATTTTGCGATGTTATCGAACAGAATGTAAAGGTGCAGAAAGACCAAAGTCGCCTCAAACCAAAGGATGCCATTGTATTTCTTACCTAAATCAATGTAATTTAATGCTTTCAGCGCGGTGCAAGCGCGTTCGGGATTTGCTGATTATTCACAGGCGAAGTTGTAAAACGATGACTGGTAAGATAATTCGTTACGCGGCTGAAATATGGCACTGCGTCCATCCATGATGGCACGCATGATCTCAACCGGCCGCCTAGCAGCAGCGCATTACGCTGCACCATGGAGCAACGAGAAGCTTTCTTTCACCATTTACTGCATCCATGCGCTGCGCTCACGACCGGTCGTAGCTGCGCTTCGGCTATAGTGAACTAAAACACGGTTGAGTGGGACGAGCGGCTGGGGTGGCACATGCTTTGCAGTGAGGCGCCCAACGTGGAAAACTACTGTGGTGGCGCTGCGATAGGAGTGGATTTAAGTGGATTGGGCCGCATCAAGGTCGTGCCGTTGGAAACTGCTGGCGATACTGCTCGGTAGGATCATTCGTACTACTTCGCGCGGTGGTATTTGCGTTCAGGCCGCTGAAACTGGTGTTCATAATTGCATATTACATGTATTTATGCCTTAAGAATAAGTACCTTTCATTCTCTTCTTCATCTTTTTTTTAATGCCGCTCAGTAATGTTTTTCGGTCTCGGGCATGGTTGGGGCCGGGTTTGGGCCGGCTTCGAGCCGGGCTCGGGCCGGGCTCAGGCCTGAGGTAAAGGGGTGCCGGGCCGGGCCGGGCGGGTAACATAGATTATTTCCGGGCCCGGGCCGGGCCGGGGTCTTGCCATAAAACTTTTGGTCGGGCTCGGGCAGGCAGCCCAAAGTAAAACCGGGCCCGGGCCGGGCCCGGGATGAAAAAAAATTGGCCCGTGCAGTGCTCTAATCGGGATCCCCTTCGACTAAATAGGGTTGTTACGCGTACTAATTTGCACAGAATTGAGTCTGACTACCACACAAAAACTCTAGTTTTCTGGCCAGGCTACGGAACAATACCTTAGAAGGCATTCCATAAATTTAGGCACACGTTGAAAGGCCCAGCTGTTGTACACTCGTCACAAATCAACCCCCCATCCTCTGCCACTGCGGCATGCGTTATAATCAACTGCAGTGTTTCTGGATGAAATACTACAGAATGTTACTCTGAACCGTAACCCGAACGCAGGCTTGAATGCTTCTCCAGGGCTGCATTTCCATGTAAAAAGGCTCATGAGGCCTCAGGCGCTTGTTACTCCACATATCGTTTATAACTTGTTGTACTAATATAATATATGTTGTATTAGTAATAGTAATAATATACGTTGTACGGTGTGGGCAAACAACTGCTGTTTCAATTTTATGGTATTTCAATGCAATTTTTTTTTCGATAGCTTTTGCGAGAAGGGTGTAATTTTAACAACCGAACGCCCTATATAGGCGGGTGGGTTGAGTTATAGACACAGCAAAACAACAAAATTGCACAAATTCCTATATAATATGTGCAGCATTTATATAGAGGGAGCACTCCAATAGCCAGCCGGGCGTTATGTGGCATGGTTGATCTCGGTAAGAACGTAGCGCGCTTCAATTCCGCATAATATAGGACGCCATGCGTTCGCTGCCTTCACAAGCCAAGCATTTTCCCAGGCGCACTGGTGACTGTGGCGTTCACACTCAATAACATTGAGACAAAGCACAGACGTCAAGAGCTGAAACAATCACAACGAAAAAAAATGAAAAAAAAAACATACTTCGTTGCATACGGACACATTCGTGCCGGTGGGTATAGCAACTGGTGCCACTATGCGATGAGTGCTGGCATGGATTAAAATGTGAGTGCTAAATGGTGGAACAAGGGCCGCGTTCTCCCTTGCACAGCTGGCATGAGCGTCGTACGAAGCTCGCTTGTTTACATCTTTTGTGTTCTCATTGCATACGATCATCCTGTGGTATAGCCATATTAATGAAAGTTCAATGGGTGGGTTTTAAGGATTATGAGTTCTTAGAGTTCACCCATGTGGCCGTAGCACGCTTTCGAAAAAGTGTTTCCTAGATGTCCAGCTCAATGTTGACGCTGTAAGCAAGTTGGCTACACCATGGGTCAGAGTCCCGCTGCTTAGGTGCTCAGGACTTTGTGTCAGTTGTTGCAATCTAGGACAGGACCAGAATAGCGGATGAAGTTCAGCGTAGGTGCCATGTGTGCAGTGAGAGCACCGGTTGTGGCTCTCCAAGACCAGCTGCGCTCTAACGACAGGGCCACATGGACACAGTCCCTGTGAGCAGACGCCTGAGATGCACAGCATCTACTCGGGAAAAGTTTGATGGAATCGACACAGCATACAGAGGGACTGTTTGGGCAAGTTCTCAACGGCGCCCAATTGTGCGCCTCACCATAGCCTCATTATGCTCGTAGTAGGATTCAGGGACATGTATCCTACAAGGCTAGGATTCATACTAGGATGCATCATACTAATACGCAGTATGACTCACTGATGCGTTATGAAGCTCCTCCTTTTCATGTATCCTAATTATTCAACTTCACTGTGACCTGAGACACGGCCGACGTATATGCGCTCAAGTATCGGACTTTGTGCACAAGGAGACCTATTTTCTATACCACGCGGTGGGTGGTCGAAGTGTTACAAGAGGCCCCGAACGGCTTTTTACTGTCTCAATAGATGTTATGGACAGTTCCAGACGTGGTTGATCTTGTTTAACTTTCGCGAAATATGGAAGCAATGCATCGGCTCGCAAGTGTCTCCTCGAGTGAACTTGTTTTCATTTTTTGTTCGAGCCCCTTTCTATTCGTAGGCTGTAGAAAAATGGAAATAAATGTATTTGTCATACGTATAGCCAAGTGGAGTTCAATAATTTTCAAATTTCGTTTGTATTTGTTCACTGTGCTGCGCTCAAGAGGCGCCAGACTACTACCTCCGAGCAAATCCGTATGCAATAATCACTGCAATTTGTAGTGCCCTGAAGGAGTGCGTGGAGTTGTTAGACCCCGTTCGTACGTTCTGCGTGGGCTTCAAGGCAAAGCACTTGTGACGCCACTAACCTCGATGGTAAGTGCAAGGGTGCCCTTGGGAATTCCCTCCTGATTCTCCTTTGATGCTTCTCGCCTCGAATATCCACTATATTTATATCGCAACAATAGAACCGCTCAGTGTGACCCATTGATTTATATGACGAGACTGAAAGCGCATTACACGACAACACGGAAACACTGTCCTCTATCCCTTGTGAAAGGCCATAAACGTTGCTTTACTATATTAGTGTTAATATGCCCCACAAGGCAGAAGAATATTAGACAAATAATATTTGTTTAATAATTGCAGGTGTGACTAAAATTTTAATGTGTTCGCCCGTAACTGTGTGTTTGCGCATTGTAAGGTGCAGTAGGAAAGCGTACGTCATAGGAATTAGAAGAATGAATGAATGAAAAACTTTATTTCATGAGCTTTTCATCGCATACGCCGGATGGAACTGGTTCCCACTTCACAGGAATCCATATGCTGTTCTCGCCGCCTGGCCCCTGGTTACGAGCCAAAGGTGGTCTTCCAGGGCGGGGCTGGACAGCAAGATCTTCCATCGCTCACTAAGGGGTTGGATGGGTAGGGGGATCATGTTGGGGTTAGGATTGGTAAGGAGTGGTGGGTGTTGTTGGCTAAATTTACATTCTGCTATCATGTGTTGAAGTGTACCTGGCTCGTGACACACGGGGTATTCTTGCCTGTACTGGCTCGGGTACATGCGGTTTAGTAATCGGGGATGGGGAAACGACTCTGTCTGGATCCGCCTATATGTTGTCTGCTGCTCCCTCGTTAACTTGAGGTGTGGCCCCGGGAAGCTCCGTCTCCCGTTTCTGTAATATTCCACTATGTCTTCGTACGTGACCAGTGGTTGGCTCTTTGCGTTCTCCTCTTCCCTCTCCGCGACTGCTGCTCGGTGTGATAGCGCTCGGGCCTGCTGGTGGGCAAACTAATTGCCATCCACTGCGGAGTGGGCCGGAACCCAGAATAATTTTATCTCCTCCCCTTTCGGGCAATCCTTGCCTTTGAGCGCCCGAAGCACCCACCGGGACACCCAGCCCGACTGGAAGCTCCTATACGCTTGTTGCGAGTCGGTGACCACTCTGGTCCTGCCTTGTCTAGTGAGGGCCAGGGCAATTGCCAGCTCTTCTGCTTCGTCAACATCGTTTGTTTTTACCATCGCGCACGTTAGCAGCTTTTCTGTGGTTGTCACCGTTACGGTCGCCCAGCTTTTTCCTCTGTGTTTGGAGGCGTCTGTGAAGATTACCCCATTCTGCCCAGCCAGCAGCCTGTTGTAAGCTTTTGCTCTCGCCTCCCGTCTGCCGCTGTGGTGTGCTGGGCTCATGTTCTTGGGGAGTGGTTTTACCTTGATTGCTTCTAGCCAGACGTCTTGTAGTTGTCCTCGCTCCGTCTGACGATCTTCTTCAGGACTCTTCTTCTGGCCTTCGTTTGACTTAGGCGATGCTTCTGGCTGGAGAGGTGGCCCTCGATCAGTTCGTCTACCGTGTTATGCAGGCCCAACCTCATGAGTTTGTCCGTGAACGCACTTATCGGGACTCCGATGGCTTGCGTGATTGCGTTTCGTAATATCACGTCGATCTGGTTCCTTTCGACCGTGCTCAGCAGGAGATACGGTGCCACGTACGTAATTCGGGAAATCACGAAGGCCTGTACGAGTCTCAGGGTGTCGTTCTCTTTCATTCCTCTGCGTCTCATTGCCACTCTGCGGAGCATGTGCCGTACTTGCTCCGTCGTGTGCTTTAGCTGTCTCACAGACGCTTCCACCTTGTTGTTTGCTTGTATCACCAGTCCTAGGATCTTGACACTCGGGCCTGGCAAAATGTCTTCTCCGTTAAGCACCACTTAAATATCTTCCTTCAGTCTTTTCTGCGCCCGTTGTCGTACTACCAGTAGTTCCGACTTTTGTGGCGAGCATCTCAGGCCGCATTCCTTGGCATATTTGCATACCACTTCCGCCGCCGTCTGCAGCGTGTCTTGCATCCATCCGTGGGATCCTCCAGCCTTCGTCGTCCAGAGCGAGACGTCGTCGGCGTAGAGCGCGTGCCCCAAGCCTTCAATCGCTTCGAGCGCCTTGGGCAGGTGCAGGAGTGCCATGTTGAACAACAGGGGCGAAAGGACCTAGCCTTGAGAGGTCCCCCTACTGCCCAACTCGATAAGCGAGGATACTTCCTCCCCCACTCTGATTCTTGCTTTCCGATCTGTTAGGAAACCTCGAACATAGTTATATGCCCATTCTCCACAGCCAGTGCTCTGGAGGTTGGTCAGGATGCTAACGTGGGAGAAGTTGTCAAACGCTCCCTTGAGGGCAAGCGCAAATATGGCGCGCGGCGAGTGCCTCGTGGCCTGTTTAATGACCTCTTCTTTGATCTGTATGAGCACTGTCCTGCGTGCTCAGGTGCTTTCGGACACCAAACATGGTTTCCGGCTTTTTTTGGTTCTGTCCAAGTGTCTCTGTAGTGTATTTAACACTATCCTTTCCATCACCTTGCTCACGCAGGACGTGAGGCAGATGGGTCTCAAAGTGTCGATGTGCGGGGGTTTTCTCGGTTTTGGAATGAACCTAACCTCTGCCTCCTTCCAGCTTCTTGGCAATTTGCCGCTTTCCCAGGTCTCATTCATGTGCCTGAGGAGTTCTGCTCTCGCTATCATCGCTCAAGTTGTTCAGTAGTCGGTACGTGATGGCGTCCGGCCCCGCAGCGCTCTTCTGGCTGCTCTCTGCTATGGCTATTCTTAGTTCCGGGCCCGTAAAGAGCTTGTCCAATTTCTCGTTCGGGAGGCCTCGGTACGCTCCCGGCTGATCCTTGCTGTTCTCCGTCTTGATGTATTTGTTTTTCAAGTCTTCTAGTAACTTCTCCACGTCCTCCTCGTAATTGTTCAAGGTCCGAGCCGTACTCCTGTTTGTCTCGCTCTTGCTTGTCATCGGGTCGATGAGGTGCCTGAGGAGCTGTCACGTTTTGCGGGTGATAGGGTTCCTTTCTTTACATAAATCCGCCGCATACTCTGTCGCATTGTCGTTTATTTCCCGTATCCCCTTGCGTAACTTCTTCTTGTCTCGTCTGCCTTTTCCAGCGTTTGGTTAGGCTGCTTCTCGCTTCCCACAGGTGTGCCAGTCTGGCGTCTATACGGGAGGTTTGGTGAGTGGTCGCGATCGTTTGCGTCTGTTTTTCTACGATGTCGAGCTGCTGTTTCTCGCAGGTCTCGTACGTCTGTCTTATTGTCCATTCTTCCTCATCTGATTCCCCTTCTTGCTCCTTTCTCAGCGTATCCCAAATGGTAATCCTCGCCGTGCCCGTCTACACCTTGAGGGCGAGACCTCTGATTGGGATTCTGATTACGTCATGGTCCGACCCCAGATTCGTTCCCACGTTTTGTCATGAGGCATCCAGAGTCCCTATCAGGAACGAGAGGTCCGGCGTGGTGTCTCTTGTCGTGCTCGTGTCCATGCGGGTGGGTGTGTCGGGCACGTTGAGTAGGGTCAAGTTGTGCTGTTCTATCAAATGTGCTAGTTCTCTCTCTCTCTTTTAGAACACAACCGGTATCCCCATGTCGTGTGAGAGCGTTGAAATCTCCCAGTACGAGCAGCGGCCGGGAGCCTGCCTTGCTACTGCGTCCGGTATTGTTCCCGCCATGTTTATTCCTTTCTTGGTCGGCCTACAATACATGTTCAGTATAAACACGTTCTCCGTGTTTCCTATGCCTTGACTGTGCAGCTCCACGAGGGTGTGTTCGCATCCCGGCTGTGCCAGTCAGGTGCTGAGTTGCCGCTATACAATTGCGTACCAATGCTGCCGTCCCCTTCTCCGTCGGATCCACGTACGGTACATACCCAGGGAATCTGGGTCGTTGGTTTATCTCTTGTAATACTATCACGTCTAGTTTGTTCTCGAGTGAATCCACGTGTTGTTGCAGCTCACCCACCTTGTTCCTGAAGCCACGGCAATTCCACTGGAGAATCACCGTGTCTTCTTTCCCCCTAATATTAGTTCGCTGCGCCATCTTTGGTCAAGTACAGGCTGCTGCCTGAACGGTGCACTTCAGAACCTGGCTTGGTGTACGGCGCGTTCTTCCTGCTTTTCTTTGCGAGCTTGAGTTCGTTGACGTTGGCTTCTAGTTTGCTAGCCTTCGCACTGGTCTTTGCCATCTCTGAACAAACTTGCTCCACTTGCACTGCTAGCTGCGCCATTTGGCGTGTGAGTTGCGCCACCGCGTTGCTGACCTCTTGTAGGGGTCGGGCCCACCTTGGTTCTCCCTCCACCTCTTGTAGACTCTGCGTGTCAGGCTGAGTGTCCCGCTTGGCTAGTTTGCGTTTCACGTTCGTTTCCTCCTGTCTGTAAGTTTCTGTAGCTACGATTTTGGCTAGCAGTGACTTAGTCATCTCGTCTTGCTTATGTAATTGTTCCGTCAGTTTCGCTATCTGTTTGTTTTGGTGGTCTATTTGCGCGCTCTGTCTCTCTATCATCTTTTTCAGTTGTTCACATTCCTCGCACTGACTTCTTCTATCTTCTTGACCTAACTTGGGGAATTGACTCTTATCTGCCATGGAAGGTCTCCCTGCCCAACCCGCCTGTTTGTCCGCGTTGTTCCTCGCCGGTGTCGGGGTCCTGCCTCTCGATCTCGATCTTTTCTTCCTTGTACTACTTTGGTCCCTTGTAGTGGATCTGGATGTGCTTCTCACGCCTCCTCCTGGCGTTGCCGACCGACCTGCTCCACTGCTCAGGGTCTGGTCTCGCCTGGACAGATGTGTTGACAGTGCCTGTTGCTCGTGCTGCTTCTGCCGCTATCGTTGCCGGATGAGGTAAGGCGTGATGAAGCGTTCCGGGCATCCTTTGGTACCTGTGACGTGACCTGCTCCGCGCAGCGTACATTTGGCCACACAGGTGTGGCCTGGAGCTGGGTCTTGCGTGCCACACTCGTGGTTGGCTCGCGTTCCCGGCCATGGGCAGGCTGTGCTTCGGCGTCCCACTTCGCAGCATACCCAGCATACGGGCAGGGTCTTCTTATGCAAGGTGCATCGATATTCCGCTCCGTACAGCCAGAGGTAGTGCGGCACATCACTTCCCGCGAACGTTAGAATGACTGTTGTCGAATCCTTTCCCATCCTTCTTACCGTGTAAATTTCGAATCCGTGCCTCCATTATGTTCTCCTTGATCTCTTGGATAGTCAGTCACGTTGGCACACCATGAATCACTCCCTTCACTGCGTCGTCGGGCGTCCAGTCCATACATTTCCACTGAGTGTTCTGTTTCTCCGACCTTGATTTTGCTCACTTCGATTAATTTCATGGCCATTTCCTTGGTGGGAGTATTCACGGTTGCGGTGTTTTGGTTCTGGTCTAACCTTAGCCGAAAGTTTGCTTGTCGCCACGTCGTGTTTGTGGCCTGTAGCCGAACCAGCGACAGTTCGGACGGTGCGAGCTTGGCCACGTCGAGTTCACTTCGCGGCCGCATCACTAGGTTGTAGTCGTCTAGGTTAAGAGGCGCTGGCTTTGGTGCTGGCTTTCTGATCGTTAAGCTCGGCTGTCGCTCCAGGGGCGAAGACGGTGACGGCTGGCCGGCGGTTAGGTTTAGCTTTCGTCGGCTTCGTCGGCGTTGCGCCTTCGAGGCGGCCGTGATCCAATCAGCTGCCGCCGTTGATTCCTGGCTCTCCTCGTTATTGTCTTGTTACATATCGTTGTCTTCGTCATCCATGCCTTGATTGTACTTTACTCCGCGCGCGGGAACCGCATCGCCCGTGCCGGGCTGGACCTGCTCCTCGGCCGTGCTCGTCTCTGGGCCTACCAGACTGGCGTCAAGCTTAGTTCGCGCACACGGATGAGTGTCTTTAAATTCGCACAAGTCGCACTCACCGGCGTAATTTTAGTGTCCCCGGGCGCCTTTCACTTGGCTGAATCCGATGGTAATACTAAAATTGCACAAAAAATAGCCTAATCGCGACTTTGGGTGTTCGTTGCGGAGCTCATGGAAGGCACGTCTAGCTCAGCGCGTCATGCACGCGCTCCGAATTTGAAGAGTTAGTGCTTTTTTATTGCGATAGCAATTATATGGACACTTCAACCGGATTTCTGCCGTCGGCGTCGCCGTCGTCGTCGCCGTGAAGTTTCGTATAGATTCCAAGGGCGATAAAATCGTCGCCGCGCGCGTTATGCGCGCTATCACGAAGGGGGAACTCCCCCGCGCTATCATGGAGAGCGAACGCTCGGCGGAAAGCAAACGCGACCGTCGCTCGAAAGGCCGTGGGGATATGGGAGAGAGAGGGGGAGGTGAGGCGGCGCTGTGCTCCGGCACCAAAGGCGTATCTTGCCACTCAATCTCCCACGCGAAAGCAACAAAGCGGGAAGAGGGGGGGGGGGAGGGGGGCAGCTTCTCTTCTGCCAACAACTTCTGCCTTTGCACTTTTCCCGGTGGTGCCGGTCGCCCGAACCGTCTCTTATCTTCACACGGCCCTGACATTTGTATGCGCAATGCATTCACCACTCAGTTTCCGTTGAAGCGACAGACCGCGAGAACCTTCGCTTGCTGCCAGCGTTTTGACAGTCGTTGGCTGCGGTCATTCAGTGTGATCTATTCACGTTTGCTTGTGCGTGCTGACGCCGGGATTGTTAATTCAGTTAGTAAGCCAATGTGTCCAAGTTTATGCAGCCGATGAAAATACAATCCCTAATCCGAATAGCTCTCTACTAATTTGCTATCGCAGTCGATGCTTCGCCTTTCGGGCGAAACTGCGACATTTTTTTTTTTACTTGTGATTGTACACCAAGGAGAATATAGTGCACAATGTGTGCGTTTGTGCCATTTTGGCATTGTGCGACTGAAGTGCTCATTGACAACTCTACGACGTTTGTAGTAACACTTTGCAGTGTGCTGAAACTTTCAATTTTCGGCGAGCGTCCTACGCAGTGGGAAATTTTGCTTGACGGCCGCCCGACCAACAAACACAAGGGCTGTCTGTAGAGTCAGGTCAAAAGACGGGGAGAGGGGCGTAGCACTGTCTTTCCTGTTGAGCCCGCGTTGAGGGCGGCTTTTCTTGGCAGCCTAGGGAAATCGATGGAACCTAAACGCAGCGTCTCTCTACGCACAATCTCCCTAAAATGTATTATTCATTTATTGCTCTAGCACAAGTTGCTTCATCTTGAGTTATTATTATTACGTTACCAATTTTTCTATGAAGTCATACATATGAAAACGTTGCGTACATTTCAAGAGAAGTTGTTCCGTTATTATTATTATTATTATTATTATTATTATTATTATTATTATTATTATTATTATTATTATTATTATTATTATTATTTTATTTCGTGGGCCCTCAAGACATTTTCTGTATTCGAGTTCTGTACAGTGAATAGGGTGCGTGCACTCATGCAAGGGAGTTGAGGGGTGCAGTCGTCTTTTCATCTGCATGTCTAAATAAAAACTTTTTCACGGGAAGGTACTTCTCATAAACATATGACATGTGTATATGCCATTTTCAGTGATAAAATAAAAAGTTTCTGAAATATCATTACACAATCGGGGCTCTTCCAGAGGCTGTGAAGATAGGCAAAGGGGCCTGCATAACAGTTAAAGAAAACTGAAACTGAATAGACATCTGCTGCAAGCTGCCGAACTACTTCGCAGTATTCAGTACTTTGCAGTACTGAGTACTGGATAATTGTCCAGTACTCCGCCCCCTTGCTTTCGCTTCATTGCCAAGATGAGTTGTTCCATCCCGGTAAACAGCACACTTGTCTAGAACGCATAGCTCCTCCGAATTAGGTCCACGTATTTACCCTGAGGCTATCATTACCAGCTGAGAAGTTGTCATTGGTTCAAGCAAATACACGCAATTGAAGTTCACTAAAGGGGGCCATGCTATTCGACAAGCCACCAACGTTTGTCGCCGGGGCACCGTGCTAGACAGTAGACTTACGTGTCGTCAAGCTATGGACAGCGTTACAAAATCAGAAAGGTTTCGTGCAGTTGAACGAATGACGGTCATACGATAGATTAACAACACGCAAGAAACCACTCTACCCTAGTGACAGCTTCCCAGGTGACCAATTGCATATTTTGTGAAATGGCGCGCTTGCCTTCAAGGGACAGCCCTCATGAATGACTGGAGATCACCGATAACAGAAGTCTGATCTTGATTTTGGGTGTTTAACAGCCACCTTGAAGTAAAAATGCTCTGCATGTGAATCAGCCCCCCCCCCCCCCCCCCGGCTTCGTCATTTGGCTGCTTAAACAGTATTCACCAAGCTTATTCGTCTCAGTGAGTTCACACCGCAAGGAACCTTTCTTTGGAGGTTGGACACTAGGCCTTATTGATGGTTTTAAGTATGACTATGCATTCTACGCCCAATTGCCTTTCCGCCATTTGAAACAGAGGCAACTTAGTGATTTCCTGAGGTTGCTAGAGGGCAGCAATTGTGATTTTCACATGCCTTCGTTAGGCCAATGGCCTTACCCCTCATTTAGAGGCCAGCTATATGGTTCTTAAGCCTTGCACATGTACATGACTCTCCACTCAGTGCCATGCGCAAGCGAATTCGTGAACAGCAGAGTAGACGTACAGGTGGAATAATTTTTCGCCCGGACTGCCTTGCAAACCCCGCCGATAGCAAAGAAACAACCACGAGAAAGAGTGCGATTGTGTATAGGAACAAACACTATGTTCTGCAGCCATTTAGGGAGCGCGGCTGAGCGCATGTTACGTAATAAAATTTCCAACCAACGTGGTTTTCATTCGGTATGCCGTTTCTCAACAGGCAATTAGGCTTTTCTCTAATGCAAGGGCTCACGGTGTGCTGTTTCGATTTTAGTAGTTTTTCACGATGTACATCACAGTATTTTTTTGCCGACATCATTGCTGACATAATCTGCTGTTTTTCTGTTTGCATGCAGTAAAACATGACCATGTTTTTCTGTATCCAGTAACCAAAGTTTACGAAGGGCTACCTAAGTGATCGCTATAATACTTAAAGACACACTAAGGTCAGCGACCTTTGTGATGACAGCACTCGCAGCGCTCGCAGGACGTATTCGCATACGATAACTTAATAAATCTTCTGACCAGGCCCTGGTCAGGTCGGAACTATTGGACCAGGCCCTGTGGCTAGCAGAGAAGTCGGTACTTGTTCCCGCCGTAATTGTGGTTTATGCTGGCTGCTGCGCTTGCGTTCGCGCACAACAGTTCACATAGAGGGGGCTACTCGCAAAAGACGCGATTCGTATATATTAACACGATGATGATGCAGCCGCAGCTTGGCTCGGTCAACAGATGTCGGTCTAGAAATGTCGGTCGAACAGGCATCGATAAGTGCATTACCCAGGAAGAGCGGACTCGCTGTAGAGCATCAGAACGGAGCCACTGTAAACGCTCACCGAAAAAACTTCGTCTTTCCTAATCCACTTCCCCAAGCAACAGCCGCAGCAGTCCGAGAGTTGCTCGCCGACTGCTGGACTGCTTCTGACTCACCTCAGAATAAGTGAATAATAAACTGTTGCGTAAAGTATTCGCCAATTTGGTGTTTCTGTGGTCTCGAACCCCCGCATGACCGGCCAAACGCAACACTAGCCATCTCTCCTACTCCGAAAATTTGCAGCTGCCCAGTTTTGGTGTCTACGAAATTACGCTATGAAACGACTGCATATAAATAAACGGCACACATGTACAAGCGACTAGCTATACTCACTGCAACGGATATACCCATTATAACGCATGCGTATATTCATTATCAAAGCTAAGCTTGCTTTCCCTCCTTTCCTAGTGTTTTTCACATCTGTTAGGACGGCTTCATGGCGGTCGCGCGAACACCAAAATAAGCTGATAGCATAATTCGCTTATACTCTAGATAGTGTAAAAAGAGCTTTAAACCCTTTAACCACCAATTTAACTTCCGAAAAACGTACCAAGATGGCCATTTTTTAAGTAGTCATATTTTTTCCATGCAATCCTGATTCTCAAATATATCTTACATCATTGATTTCTGTACAGATTTAACACACCTAGCGGCAAAGTACGCTACCACATAATAGTTCGTCTCCGTGACGATTAGGTCAATGATGCCCCAGTCAAAAAATAGATGAAACCAGCCGAGAATGTCATTCTCGTCAGTGGGCTGCCGCAAGATTCTGGGCACTGAATAGAAGGGGAACCGCGGAGGCCCAGGTGGCCAGTTATCGGTGTTCACGCGCTTCCACACACGTGCACTGCTCAGTGCGTCACCGTCGTCGTCATCGTCGCCGCTCTCGTCGTCGTCTGAAGCAATATCCAGGGTAATGACAACGTCCGAGTCGCTTTCGGACACAAATTCCATGTCGTCATTAACGATGCTTTGTGTGCTGCTCCACGAAGTACCTCTTTTTCTTGGAGCATCGCCGCCACTGGCATTCTTCTTCCGAAGCGCCATTATGAAAACGCCTTAGGTGTCTATGAAGGCGGTGCCCTTGGCGGTGAACTCGGTGAAACTGGGCCATGAGGGAAAATGGCCGACGCCGCAAAAAATGATCGGACTGGCGTCGCATTTCTCAGATAGATTACCGTAAGCAAAAGAAATTGGTGGCTTTGCAAATAAAATTCGCTATATTTCGGTCTGGGTGGGAAACGAACCCAGCCCTCCGGGGTGCGAGACAACCACGCTTCCCAGAAGCCACGGCTGCTCCACGGTTCTGGCTTACTAAAGGTGTGCCTAGTGCATGCGTGATTACACAAGTCCCGTCGCATCCGTTTAGTCCCACCCGTTTAGTCAGCCATCCGCTGACTAAACGGGTGGCCCAGTGCGTGCACTAGCCTGCTGCACTTTAGGTACTACGTTAAGTGTTCATAGGTGTCGTTCAGGAGGTCGCCTTATATAGTGCCACACGTGTATATCACATTGTGGTTCGTTATGACTTGCAAGAAGTGTAGCTCCGATTGTTTGACTTATTGCACTACCATTTTGTCTTACAAAGAAGTCTAACCCCGATTGTTTAACTTCATGCGTTACCAAATGTGGAGCAGGTTACACGAAGGTGAAAGCAGGTGTAACACCTGCTTAACTTTTGTTCCGCTTGTCGCTTCTGGTCGTAGTGCTCACCACTCTCGTCGTCTTTCATGACCGCCACGCGTCGTTGCCTTGCCTCACGTCTTTGAGTCAGCATACATTAGCGGTCTGCACTACGTTTCGCTGCGTAGCAAAACGCTCCTGTTCCGCGTGAATCTTTCTTCGGGCCTGAGTGTCCTCGACGCTGACTGCACGCTTCAGAGCCATTTTCCTAGCGCGAGTTTACGTGCTCCTTCTGCGTGCGGAACCAGCCCACTGTTGAGATGCCAGATTCAAGCGCTCTCTTCAGGCTATGAAACAACGTATTGTTTGCGCTCTCACAGCCCAACAGGCAACCTCCACAGCCCAGCACCTGATTTTTATTGCGATAGCAGTTCTATGTACACTCCAGGTGCATTTCTACCATCGCCGTTGCCGTGAGGTTCCGCATAAAGTGCAAGGTGAGGTGAGGTTCCGTATAAAGTGCCTAAACATTTACGCAGAAAAACTCGCGTTAGCCACTTTTACGCCAAAAGCGATGGCTGGTTACTAAGTATGCATCAATAGCCAGCCTCTCCGGTAGAAGAGAAATTGACGGTTTTTCAGTGTCATTGTTGACTGGCACCTATCGCAGAGGCGTCAGGATGCCCACTTGAATAAGAAGGTCTTATCTATATTGCGCACCTCTTCAAGTTCATGGCCGGCAAAACTTGGTGATCAGTAGTTGACTCCACGCTAGAGTTGTAGCGAGAATGTTTTAGCGGATTTCGACGCTATTGCGCTCCCGTGCTTTCCAAAACTTCCAAGTCAAATCTTCGAGCACTTCAGAGAGGGGAAGCAAAGACACTACGCTCTCGCTAAAGCCTTCCACTGAGCACCTCAACAGCAAGAACAGTTCCAATAGCTTGAGACCATCAGACCACGACTTGCATTACCACCGACACCGACATTCATAGGGCACATATTCGACACATTTCACGATGCAATCAAGCTATCTTGCTTGCCTACCAGAACAACGAGCACAGGCATCATTATCCAACGTAGTCAGCACTCATCGTGACTCCCTACCCTCAGGCTTCGCGCCCTCGGCACATTCACCGTCAGCGCTGTGTTTTTCACAACAACATGAACTGTGCGTTTCAGTTTATGTAATGACAAATAAGACTGACCTGCCTACCTTGGCCTCTAAGCAAGCAACTCTGAATTGTTTGCACACTCTCTACTTTGACCGAGCTCCCATATGTAAGGATGGCCATTGCACTCAGACCAGCTCAACCGGCGCAGCGGTTGAGCTGGTCCCAACAACAGCTGGTGACAGCAGCGCACCCAGGATCTCTGCGAGGGGTGGCGTTAGGAAGAGTTGACAGTTTGCCAATACCATCTAAACAGCACTAATTTCGATTTCTTCACGGGAACTTGTCACACAAATGCGCTTTTTGCGAGTGTGCAGACGATTGCGCGTCTTACATCTTAGTTTCAGTACTCAAACGCGTAAGGAAAAAAAAGGGGTTAAACAAAAGGGGGGGGGGGGTAAGTCGGCCTCGGGGGGGGGGGGAGGGGGGGTTACAACCCTCGAATCCCCCCCCCCCCCGTCGGTGCGCCACTGGCTGGTGATCACAACAAATCAGCATCAGATACAAGATCTCTCCCGTCTCAATCAAAATTGGTTCGGTGTTTTTTGCCCTCCGAGGCACCTTTGATTACATTAACCACCAATCTGCTAATCGCTGCCAATATTATTCTACTCAAAGGCGTCCCTACAAAGAATTTTGACAGCCCTCCATTGCGGGTTCTGTGAAAAACTCGTGTCAGATATTCGTGTCAGATATTCAGGCTTTCAGATTTTTTGACCATGTGTGTTATTAAGCAGCAAACTCTAACTACCTCGCCGATATCCACAGCGGACTTTCTCTTCATGTCTTAATATTTCCCTTCTCTTTTGACTTCCCCCATTACATTTTAGCCATCCGGACTCAGTTCTGATTAAGCTCCCTGCCGTCGCGGGGTCAAGTCCCGGCCCCGGCGGCCGCATTTCGATGGGGGGAATTGCAGAAAACACCCGTTTACATAGATTTAGGTGATGTTAAAAACGCCAGGTGGTCCAAATTAATCCGCAGTCCACCAATGTGACGTGCCTTATAATATGATTTTGTTTTTTTTTGCGCGTAAAACCCAATAATGTTCAATTAACCTTCCTGTCTCCATTTATCCTTTTCTCTCTCTCTCTCTCTTTTCGCGATTGTAGAGCGGTCCATTCCCAGTGGTTCATACCTAGTTAATTAAGTTGGCGTCAAAAACATTAATTGAAGAGTGGAAGGACTCCTACAGGCACATCCCCGGTAACCCAAGCTGGCAACAAAGAGGTTCCTTAGAGACCACAGACCGACTAGCGCAAGCACAGTAGTCTTTGTTGGCGTCAAAGAGCTTCGCCGAATATCAGTATACCTACCCAGTCCCGCCTCTGCAGGGACCCATGTCGGCCTAAAACAGGTTCCTTCAAGAGCGCCACATGTGTACACATTGCCACATAATTGGTGACCACAAGGTGGTCCAAGGTTTCGAACCTTGTTACCTTAGCCCAGCAGCCCAATGCGCTCCCAATGCGACCACTAACTACCCAGTGACCCAGGAAAGCGTGAAAAGGGTTACATACAAACATACAAACATAGATATTCCCCGGAAAATACGTGACGTACCGAAACAATGCGAGCGCATTAAACTTATTAACCAGACATATTCATTGCTGTATTAAGAAAACAAATTTGTTTAGTGATTGGTATTGAACGGGCTCCTAATCGGAAGTGTTCGTAAATCAATACCTCACCTAATTATGTCTTACTACATTTAAGGGGTATTTTGATGGTCTTATATAAGTCACACCGATTGGACGGAAGATTTACTGCCGAATTAACTTGTGATGCGAGTTTTGGGCAGGACAAGTATCGAAAGGGTAAAAACAATGCGCATTAGGTATGACTGCATTGTTGGACCTGCTTTTACCAAGAAAAAGATCTTACACGGCAGAAGAGGTTTGTAGTACTATCGCAGGTCGACGGAGCAGGCGTAGGAGGCGGAGGAAGCTCCTCCGACTCTTCATCTCCCTTACACCGTTGTGCAGCGGCAATTAGCGCCAACGCAACTACAGAAATTTTGAGCAAACCAGCCATTCCTGGGCTTCAAGCTAGCAATGTTCCGCAGCGAAACCTACAGGCAGAGTCTCACATATATATACATCTATGGAAGCTTTTTTGCATAGTTTTCTTTATGAAATGTTCTACGTCGTTATTAATCACCATATTCGTAATTTTATAGCTCTCATACGCTCTTTCGTCAAAGGTCGAAGCTCGAACGAGAACGCATTCTATCCAGGCGCTTTCTCGAACTTGAAATATGTAGCCTAAAAGAAAGAATAAAGAATCAAACACTGAAGATTAATGCCCTAGTAAAAAAATTCATAGCTTCGTTCGAACACCCGAGGCATTCACAAAAATACAAATATAATAAATGTTTCAACTAAGTAAGGTTTTTATATTTGTGGACTTAATAAATTCCAGCAGTCATTCACAAAGGCACCACTAGTGGTGTCAAAAATGGTGTCACAGAACAACTATCAAGTAAAATTTACGTGCTCTTCGAAATTTTCCAACGGCCTACCTTGGTAAATCAGCAGATCAAGTGGCCTCTTTGTCTAGGTTCTCGGTAACGAACACGATAGTGCACAAGATTCTGTCAAGTACCATACTTCTCACCTGAATATTCCTTAATCCCCACATCCCGCGAAAGACCTTGTGTGGCCAATAAGTAGTCGGCTTTACTACTTGGTGATATCACTATCACAGTTGTTTTTCTGTCTCCTCCCAAATGAGGTGCAGATAAATCGTGAAGCCTATATGCATAACTCGGCTGCATTTTCGTAACAAGAAAGAGATGACATTATCTTCATTCCCTGCTTTACAATTTATTGACGTGTACCTCATCTGCTTCATTTAATTTAAGACTCAGCCAGTATATATATATATATATATATATATATATATATATATGCTCCGCTCCATCCTAGGTTTCTACCATCTTGGTCTTGCAAACGGTAGTCTTCGTCACCTTCGCGTGCCCTGTTCGCGTGCTTTAGTTCGTTTATGATTTCTTACACTAGGAGGAGGGCTGGCTTAAGGTATTAACCCGATACCGTTTAGGGCCCCGTGTCGCAGAAAATTTGGCGTCGGCGTCGGCAATGCCGCCCGCGGCCGAGCAAATCATCCCCAACCACGCAGGCCCTCCAAATATATTTTACCACTAAAGCTGCTCACACTTTGTCTTGCATTCTTTCCACAGTCATTCCTCGTATTTTTGAGAGTGACACCCCACAAACAATTGTCATGAAACAAAACACCAATAGCGCATGCCTTTTATGGCAAATCTTCTCATGCTGAAATATTAAAGGTACAAACAATAAAAAGTTGTCGCAGTTTCACCTGAAAGGCGAAGCATCAATTGCGATAGCAAATTTGTAGAGAGGTATACGGAGTAATGATATTAGCTTTATCAGCTGTATAAACTTGGACATGCAGCAGCACCGGCAACACGCAGAACTATTGTCGACGCCTTCGGCGTTTTGCCCGCGTTCGCTCAAAATGCGTGCGGCGTTGGTGACTGTTGCCGGAGCCTCTGATATAAATAGGCACTTGGTGCCGCAGCTAAACGTCGCCTCCCTTCCCTCCCCCTCCCCCCCTGCCCCTCCCCCTCGGCCTCTCGCGCGTCGGAAGAAGGCGCGTTTGCTCTACATATATGGTGATTGTAAAGGAGGAAAGAGACGCTTACTTCTGCAGCCCTTAAGCGAGCACGGCGCAGAACGCGCGTTTGTTCTCCGCCGTGCGTTCACTCCCCGTGAAAGCGCGCGTCCCTCGCGCCCTTTCACTCGCACATACAGCGTTCGGCGCACGGCGACGATTTCATCTCCATTGACGTCATACGGAACCTCACGGCGACGGCGACGGCGACGGCGACGGCGACGGCTACGGCGACGGCGACGCCGACGGCAGAAATCTGCTTTTGAGTGTCCATATAATTGCTATCGCAATAAAAGAAGGCCGGCCCACGAAAGAGGCCGTGTTTCTACCAGAAAGCGCGCCTTCCTGCATAGCGTTCACCGCCAGTGTTTCCCGGTAAATAGTACGGTTACATAGGCTGCGTTTGCCGGGAAGTGTGAAAAACAGTAAAGCATCTTTCAATGCTATCTATTTCTACTTTTGAAGGCGAAGCTTAAGCGTCCTCCAAATTTTTGTAATACCGGATAGCAAAAAATTTAATTTATATTAATGGAAGCCTGGAGCTTGTAAGAAGTCCAGAAAGGCATTGTAATTAGGCCATCCGGACTGCAGTTGGTGAAATGAGCATGCCGGTCTCTACGGAGGCCAGACCGTCTGAGCGAAGACTCGCGAAAGTGTGATGAGAATGTATAGATCGACAACAGGCAGCTGTTGTTCGACAAGGCCGTACAGCTGAGGAAGGTGGCTTCGTCCTTGGCGAAATTCTCGCACATGTAGGTGGCAGCAGGCAGTTTCGCCTGAAGGAGAATTTCAGCGTTGTGCATAACGTGGCTGAAAGTGACAGCGTATTTGTGGTTGGCACACAGCGGCTCAGCATTGCATTAGTATGTGTTCGCACTACGTTCACGCTGACAGTGGAAGTCCGGGCCCTGCTGCAGCAGAATCGATTTATTGGAGCATGACGGTGCCTCCACTTGGCATCGTCGCATTTCGAGCCACACGTAGATCGCGCATTTGGGATCCTAACTGTCCCTGCGAGGGCCGTGCATGCCGCATTATTTATATCGCAAGAAAATATTTACATACTGTGAGGTTTCAGCGGCTTGCCTTTTACAATAAGTCATGTCTCCTACGCCCTGCCTTTCTCACGTACGCTCATGGCTACGAATCTTACCACCGTTGCAGCCGTAGTAGCATATTGCCAAAGCTTCGATGAATTACGCCGGCAACGAGCGCTCGCCCGCCAAACTGTTCCTCAAGTGGCCACCCTTTCCAGTTTGGTGACGGCTCACGGACAGGCTGATGACGGGTCTCTGCTGCCTCAGATCAAAGCCTTCACTCGTGAAGAGGTGGCCCGCCAGCTCTCGCTGCTCCCTCTCACCCAGGAGCCTGTCCAACCTTTGTCCTCGGCCGTGCAGCAGGCCATCCGCGAGCAGGTTGCAGAGGCCCTTCCACCAGTCCAACAGATTGCTGCACCAGCTCAGATTGCTGCACCTTTGACGTACGCTGAAGTCGTGTCGCGTCCTAGACCAACGACATTGCCCTACTCGGTGCCGCCACCGCGCCCAGCGCTTCTCCCTGTCCCTCAAATGGCCCCTCAGTACTTCCGGCCGCAAGATCCATGGCGCACGCAGGACAATCGGCCGATATATGGTTCTCGTGCGGTATCGCGGGACATGTGGCGCGCTTTTGTCGCCGTCGCCTGCCGCGTCAGGACGTCGTCGTTGAGCCACAGGTACCTGCAGCCCACCAGCATGCTGATTCGAACCCATCGCCGAACTTCTGGACCGGTCGTAAGAACTTCAGCACCCGTCGTTCACCATCACCGCGTCGCCGTTCAATATCGCCGATGTGTCGTCGCCCGCCTTCCAACGAGGGAAACTAAATGCTGCAGCTTCGGAGGCGAGAGCTGCGCGCTTGTCGAAATGCCCAAGACCTCCGCTATCGCCGCAAAACATTATAGAAGTACAGGTTGAAGGAGCCGCTACATTCGCACTCATCGACACGGGCGCTGCAGTTTCCGTCATACGTGAGACTCTTTGCCGTAAGATTAGGAAGATCACCACATCACTTTCTGGCCTTGTACTTCGTACTGCCACCACAGAGCCAATCGAACATTCAGCCGCATGCACCGCGCGATCGTTTTCAGGCGTATTTTACACAA
>NC_051160.1:77799914-77836334 GCF_013339745.2 Dermacentor silvarum
GGCATGAAACTTATTATGTCTCACGTGCCGGAACTACGATCGGATTATGAGGCACGCTGTAGTGCGGGGCAAGGGATTGATTTTGACTTTTTGGGAATCCTTAACATGCACCCAGTGCAAGGCACACAGGCGTTTTTGCGTTTCGCCGGCATCAAAATTCAGTCACCGCAGCCTCGTTTTGATTGTGCAAAGTAGGGCACGGCGAGTGGCTCCTATGCATGAACACGTGCCATCGATCGCGGTGGAAAGCCAGCATATGTCATGAGCTCGGGTGGAAGTCTAGTTGAATGTTCTCTACGATTTATTTAAAGTCAAGCCGACGGACGGGGAGGGGGGTTGTAGTTCATCGCATGGGGTTCTGTAGACGGAGACCCGTGAGAAAAAGTATAGGGACCAGGGATTGCGCGAAAAAGCCGATTTTTTCAAGTACCTGCGAATGACACTTGAAATTGAGGACTGCAGTCCAAACTTGGCATTGCGAACTTTCCAGTGCACTCGTAAATTTCCGTTTATGCGTGGTAATTACGAAGAAATTCAGTTTTTTTGGCGACCCTGTGGTCCGTGTACTTTTGCTCACGAGTGAACATGAATCACCGTCCTTCCCGTTACGACGCCACTACCGCCAAATGCGGCGTCTTCTACTTAAGGACGCTTGCGACACCTGTATTAATAAGGCGAAATGTTGACATCTGTGCGCGAGTTTAGTAGCAGGGTTCATCAGTGCACAGGACAAAATTCTTCGGTTCCCAGGCACTTTAAGATTGAATGTTATGCGAAGCATTTGGAAGGCTCCCGGCTATCCAGCATTCTTGGGAGTTGGGCAAAGCTTTACTGAGTGGATAAACGTGTTCATGTTGTAAAGGCGTTTATTGCACACAGGCGTTAGGGCCAACCGTTGGATCAGTTCAAATAATCGCGAGCTCGAGCGGCGTAGTCCGAGCGATGCGCTGGAGAGACTGACCCAATAGACAGCGCTGGTAAGGATGACCCACTGCATCGTCCCTCTTCTTCACTACAATTAGCCCGGGGACGAAAAAGGGAGCCGTCCGGCGACCTAATAGTTCGTAACTATTAGTGGATCGTAATACGGCTTGAGGCACTCGATGTTGACAATGTCGCGTCCGCGATGGCGCAGGTCCGAAGATGGTTCAACGGGCTCAATCACATAGTTGACGGGTGATGCACGCTCGACGATGCGGTAGGGACCTTCATACTTGGGCATTAACTTGAAAGACAGACCAGGTGTAGCGTTAGGAACTGAGAGCCACACAAGCGCTCCAGGAAGAAAGCTGGGCGCAGAGGTGGTGTCACCGCGAGCGTTCTTCTGGCGCTCTTGGTCATTGGAGGTAAAGGCCCGGGCGAGGTCGCGGCACTCTTCGGCATGTCTCACCGTATCAGAAATGGGCGCACATTCATATGCGCCGGGCCGGTATGGTAGCATTGTGTCGATGGTGTGCGATGGGTGCCGGCCGTACAATAAGAAATATGGTGAAAAACCAGTAGTCCTCTGCGTAGCGGTATTGTACGCGTAGGTGACGAACGGCAGAATAGCGTCCCAGTTGGTGTGGTCGGAGGAGACCTACATTGAGAGCATGTCGCCGAGCGTACGGTTGAATCGTTCCGTGAGTTCATTAGTTTGAGGATGGTAAGCAGTTGTGGTGCGATGAACAACGTGGCACTCTTTGAGAACAGCTTCAACTACTTCGGAGAGGAAGACAGGTCCGCGGTCACTGAGCAGCTCCTGGGGTGGCCCATGACGTAAGATGAATCGACGAAACAGGAAGGAGGCAACGTCGCGCGCAGTAGCTGCCGGAAGTGCCGCAGTTTCAGTGTATCGCGTAAGGTGGTCAACTGCCACAATGGCCCAGCCCAGCGGTTTCCAGCCGATGTCATGGGAAGGGGCCCGTACAAATCGATACCAACGCGCTCAAAGGGCCGGGTGGGGCAAGGTAAAGGCGGCAGCCCAGCTGGCGAGAGGCGGGGTGAAGATTTCCGGCGCTGGCAATCGGGACAAGAGCGTACGAACTTTTGAACATAGCTGTACATCCCTCGCCAGTAGTACCGCTGTTGAAGGCGCTGGTAAGTCTTGAAAACGCCAGAGTGGGCACACTGGGCATCGGCGTGGAAAGCTATGCATATTTCGGAACGCAGGCTGCGAAGCACTACTAACAACCACTGGCGGCCGTCGGAGCTCTAATTGCGCCGGTGAAGCAGGTTATCGCCAATGGCGAAATGGTGAGCTTGACGGCGCAACGCGCGGGTAGGTGACCTGGACGATGGATCAGAAAGCCAGCCTATAATCGACGCAATCGAGGGGTCCTTGCGCTGCTCGGAAGCGATGGCGCGAAGGTCGATGGAAGGCACAGTCAACCGAGATATATTGTTGTCAGCCAAGGGAGAGCGCGAGAGGGCATCGGCGTCCGAGTGGTGTCATCCGCTGCAGTAGAGTACGCAGATGTCGTAGTCTTGCAGGCGAAGTGCCGAACGTGCAAGACGGCCGGACGGATCTTTCAATGACGCCAGCCAACATAGTGCGTGCTGGTCCGTGATGACATCAAATGGGTGACCATACAAATATGGCCGGAACTTAGTAAGAGCCCAGATGATCGCGAGACTTTCTTTTTCTGTTACGGTGTAATTATTCTCGGCTTTCGTAAGCGTTCGGCTGGCATAAGCAACCACATACTCAGGGAACCCTTGCTTGCGTTGCGCGAGGACAGCGCCAAGGCCAACACCGCTGGCATCTGTGTGGACCTCTGTAGGGGCCGTCGGGTCGGAGTGGCGCAAAATTGGGGGGGAAGTCAGCAAACGACGAAGACTCGTGAACGCCTCGTCGCACTCTGATGACCACGAGGTGAGGAGCCCGTTGCCCCCTAGGAGCTTCGTGAGGGGCGATACGAAGCGAGAGGTACGGGGATCGATACCCCGCACCTCCACCACTTGTAAAGGCGTTTATTGCACACATGCGTTAGGGCCAACCGTTGGATCAGTTCAAGGAACCGCGAGCGCGAGCGGCGTAGTCCAAGCCATGCGCTGGAGAGACTGACCCACTAGACAGCGCTGGTAAGGATGCCCCACTGCATCGTCCCTCTTCTTCACTACAATGTTATTAAGGTATGCGCTGACCACGCTGAAGGCGATGGTATGGAGAAAGGGGCATACTTTAACCCACCAGTTGATTCGAATTTACATGTGCTGGTGGTACGGACCTACAAAGACTCTCAGCGTGCGGCAGCGAGAGAAACGTGGATCGTGCCGCAATGAGCGACTAACTGTTAGTGTTACGCAATCGCTGATGAATCTATGTCAGGTGATGTGGTCGTCTATGGTGAAAAGACGAATGGCATGAATGCTAGCGCGAAGAAATGGTAAAGGTGATTAGCTTCGGTCGATCGTGAAGTTGGTATAATGTCGTAGAGTTCCTGCTTAGTGGTAGCTGCTCTCGACAAATCAGCGAGGGATGTGTGCCGATCCCCCGAGACTGCGTAATATAACTGCACCCAAAGGGCAAGGTCTCTCGAGAAACGAACAGGAGAAACTGGAAAGTGATGCATGGGCCAAATGTTTCATGGAACCGGCGGGCTTGGGAACGAGCATTATTCGTTTGATGGCTGCAAATACTTTTTTAACGCGATAGTGTTAAGAGCCCTGTGTCGCAGAAAATCCGGCGTCGGCGTGGATGTCGGCGTCCGTAGCGAAGAAAATCATAACCAACCACCCCGACCGCGCAGGCCCTCCACGTGGTGCAACGTTTTGGTGAACAAAAATTGCATTTATCACAGTGAAATCCGTCAGAAAAATAGTAAAGTAAGACTTCACAATTTACAGACATGGTGGCGCCGGATTGTAATTTGAATGTACAAGAAAACATAATTGTGTTACGAGAAAACTCAAACACGACCACATTTTCCAGCATTTCTACCAGACCTACAGCTGCGCGCTTGGGTAGTTTACTTGCGAAAATGATATCCAGATGACGCTCGCATACTCGGCCTCGGTCAAATTGGGACTTCACCTGCTTAATGTGTTTTGGACTCGTGCGCGCATCGGGACAATAGCAAAAAAACAATATAATAATAATAAAAGGTGCTAGGGCATTCACATTTTAATATAAAACCACTTATATTGTCCCTTGAAAAACGTCTCCCCAGCAATACACTTCTGTTTAAAAGTGAAGCCGACTTTAAGGGGATCGCTGTAAGCTTGGTCTTTGTAAGCTGGCTTTCCCACGTTCTGTGTTGCAGTGAAGCCCACTGCAAGAAAAATGCGAAGCGAACGGGGCCCGATAACTCTATCGCGTTCACTCTGAAAGCGAAGCTTAAGCATACTCGAATTTTTTTTTGGTTGGAGAAGCAGGCTTGTGTCATCGTTGGGAGAGATTCTATACCTTTATCGCTCACACATCACTATTTTTTGAAAACGGGGAGACACAGGAACCTGCCTACCATCCTACCTACTATAATGTCCCTAGAATTGAGCAAAGAAAAGGGTTCATTGAAGGCCGGCAATTATGTACACAGCACCACATACTCACTGACATGACTTGGTCCAACTGTTGGTTTCGAAGCTTATTTGAAAAGCACAGCAGCCCGGAGTGCTGCACATTTGATCATGGACGGCTCATTGATCCAGGTAATCGGGAAAATTGTTACATACATACAGATATACAAATAAATAAATAAATAAATAAATAAATAAATAAATATACAAACATACAACTATAAATAAATATATAGATGGATAGATAGATAGATAGCCCTCGGATAGCGCGTGTAGTACCTTAAGAATGATAATGCCCATTCAAAGATCCCTCAAAATTCTCCGACGCTGACCGGAATCGAACCCACGTCAAAAATTTTCCGCAGTGAAAGCAACCGATTGTTTTAGCAGGCTGCGCCACAAATGTTCCGAGTATATGCGGCTCCTCAATCATCCTCTCGCCAGTTAGGGTCACCGAGTATATGCTACAGGGTGTGCAACGAGCGAGGGAAAGATTCTCTGCGTTGGCAGGCATCGGCGCGCACTGCTTCCCGTCTCAGAAGCCACGCGCAAACTTCCTGGCAGGGCTTGTCGATTTCTACGACGAGTCCAGAAAGAAGCGCGAGAGAAGAGGCAGGTTGGTGCAATACCCGTTTTTCGGTGTGAGCCATGCAGCAGCGCGACGTGCATTTCGGTGGCCACGCGCAGCCTTCGCGGTGGTTCCATGATATGGCGCCGAGTGTTCCTAGGGAAACGCGAGGGAGGAATCCTGCAGCAGCATATACGTTATAAATATATAACATATATGTAGTTATATATAACATATATGTAGTTATATATAACATATACATAGTTATATATAACAATATATAACTATATGTTGTGTTGTTATATTGATTCAATACTAAGCGCATTACCATCGACAGTATGCGTGAGATGGGTTGTGCATATTTTAATTCGAAGCTTCCTTTGGCTCTTCCTCCGACTGTTCTGCTGCTGCTGGTACTGCTGATGACGCTGTCTTGCGCACCGCGTCGGCAGGTGGTTCAAAGCCTGAATATACTTGGCAGGAGCGTGGTAGAGAAAGGTGACGCGAGAACCTCGTTTGGACATTTGCATCACGTCGTGACAATCACTAGGGGGATGCACAATGCCCTCTCGATTGCTGTAATTATATGTGACCTCCGCAAAACAAAGAACCCCCCCCCCCCCCAATTATTCGTAAGTGTCAAATGACCCATTGAGCGAAATGCAGCTCCGTTAACCTGAAACCTGGGGAAGTGTGAAGCATGCAGTGATGCACCGCTAATGGGCTCATACTGCCCTAAAGCAATGGCTCATAACTCCGTAAACACGGCCTCCCCGTTACGACGACAAAAGAGAAGCGAAATTCAACGCTGGAATGATGAGCGGCAACGCAGCCAGCTGTGGAAGACGACGATAGCGGGAGTAGTGGCACGAGCGCGGGCCGAGCGCGAGCACGAGCCGCTTGCTTACCGTGACTACGACTACGACTACGACGACTACGATGACGACGTTTACGACAGGATACGCCGGCAGCCCGGGCGCATAAGGTACTTCGCATCTAAAAAATGGTAGCGCAAAGCGCTACCTAATCAGAATGCATTATGTCCGTCTTGCTGACTCATGGAAGCTTCGCTTCCTGATTTTCGTAGTGCTTGCAAGCACTGTGGGAATCTGGAAGTGAACCTGAAGCCCTTTTTGGAAAACATACTGTATATAGCGGACACTATTGCACTGAACATAAATGCAGAATAAACGAGTGAGGATTTACCTTTGCAATATTCCGTACACGCACCGCTAATTCAGTGAGCGTAGTCGGGCAGCAATGAACATTTCGTCGCTCGTGACAAAAGCTCAATTTTGTCGCAGAAGACATCCGGCCTACTTGCGCGATAAAAAGGTTCCGAGTATGAACGCGCCTTCAGTTTTAGGAAGTAGACTGTGTCGAAGTGAAAATATGCTATGTGGCAAAAAGAAAGCCAAGTGCCGCAGGCTCTCATCCATGGTACAACCCGGTATCCAGTCATATAGCTCTACGCAGTCACTCTAAATTCTGTATGTACCATCTGTGATACTTGCCCTTGAAATTTATATCAATTGGGGACGGGGAGGAAACGCGCTTATGTGTAAAAAGAAAGGATATGATTCAACTGAGCACTGTCTCAGCATGGATGTTGTACCGCTGTAACATCAGCCGCTATCAGAGTCGGACTTTTTTGGTGGGAAATGTAATTTATTCTGTGTAGCTCAAACTTGTTCTTTGCACTGGAAAGTATCTTCCGAGTATCAAAAGAAAACTACAATATTTCAATTGGTTTTTTCAGGGGGCAATGGTGAGCTCGAGGAAATACCAGGTAAGAAGATATTTGTCGAATGTTTTTGTACTAGCACTATGCGCTATATTCTTTTACCAAACTGTATGTAGTAAGCAGTGAGTTATGCCCTAAATGATCCGTGTTTACAATACAATTTTGACTAAACGTGAGCGTGAAACCTTCCATCACGACCACCAAAGAAATGATGCGCCATGTGACAAGTGATAAGGAAAAAATATAAATAACGAAAGCAGTGCCTACGCCTAAAACCCTGCCCTGCAATACCCGCTCTAGGCAAAGTCAGTCAAAATTACCACACGGATGGTTAGTACTGAAAAATAATTTTTAGCGCCTTCCTTTCCCTCTTTGGGGACATCAGAGGCGCAAGGTTGCCCTTCTTGAAATGCAACTGCCTTCAGCGTGCCGTCATTAGACCATCGCAAGCTCCCTGAGAGTAGAGCGTGCATCGGTGGCCTGCGTGCGTTACAATTATATTATTTCACTTGCCGTAGCCACCATCTGATTATGAGGCACGCCGTAGTGTGGAAGCATGCATTTACTATGGCCACTTGAAAATATTTACCATGCAGCCAATGCACCACACTAGGGCTTTCTTGCATTCCGCCAAAATCAAAATGCGGCCACCGCGGCCGCGATTTGATCCTGCAACGTCGTGCTTAGCAGCGCGACGCCATAGGCGCAAAGCCACCATGCCGGCTGGCCCCAGTGCATCAACACCTGCCATCGATGGCGCTGGTAAGGCGGCATTTGTCCACTTCCTCACCCTAGACTCACTCGACCGCAATAGTCGGCCTTGGGGATGCTCCAAACGGGGTCTTTCCCTTCGAGGGGCAGGTTTAGTCACTTCTCGCCCAACATCGAACCGCAATGTCCGGACTGCGGAGAGGCGTATTGCTCATTAGCCCATATGCTCTGGCAATGTCCTGCGTTGCGCGACAGAGAGTTCATCAACGAAGAGGACCGGGAGGAAGCCCTTAAAAGCGGCGACCTCTCGGTTCAACTTCGGTCTGTCCAGAGGGCCTGCGAGAGGGCGGAGGGCCACGGTCTTCCGGTCCCTGCGTGGGAGTGGCCCGCGACTGCTACCGACTTCCCCTGAAAGGGGGCGTCGCAACGCAGTTCCTCGGGCCCTGGATAAAAGTTCTTTGTCTGTCTGTCTGTCTGTCTGTCTGTCTGTCTGTCTGTCTGTCTGTCTGTCTGTCTGTCAGTCTGTCAGTCTGTCTGTCAGTCTGTCTGTCTGTCTGTCTGTCTGTCAGTCTGTCAGTCTGTCAGTCTGTCAGTCTGTCAGTCTGTCTGTCTGTCTGTCTGTCTGTCTGTCTGTCTGTCTGTCTGTCTGTCTGTCTGTCTGTCTGTCTGTCTGTCTGTCTGTCTGTCTGTCTGTCTGTCTGTCTGTCTGTCTGTCTGTCTGTCTGTCTGTCTGTCTGTCATAAGTGTGATGTACAGGCTACCTGATTGTTCTTTATAATGTCAAGGACAAAATTCTGTGGATCCCCGGCACTGTAAGGTTCAATGTTATGTCAAGCATTTGGAGATTGGTCAAAGCGATACCGAGTGGATAAAAATGTTCGTGTAAATTAGTAGTTTGCATTGCGCGAGCAGCATGATGATCACGATGAAGGCGACGGTATAAAGAAAGCGGAATAATTTCTCCGGCCAGTTTACCAATATTTACACATGCTGGATGTTGGCATCGACACAGCCACTCAACTTGCGCTAGCGAAAGAAACGAGGATTGTGTCGGGATAAGCGACTGCCTATTAATGTTATGCAACCGCTTACGTACCTACCTCATGTCATGTGGTCGTCTTTAATGAAAAGATGAACGGCATTAGCGCTCCTGCGTAGAAATGGTAAAATATCATAAGCTTCTGTCCATCACGAAGTTGGTACAACGTCGCACACGTTTAACCGCAAAGCTGTTTAAGCCAGCCATAAAAAGTGCGCGTTTCACGAAATTATTATCATAAGCATTCGCTCGAGCGTCGTTGTCTTCTTCGGCATCTGGCTCGTTGGCGCCCCTCGATTAGCTCTCGAACTCGTGCTCAGCAGGCGCTCGTGCCACTGTCCCGCGTTCGTCGTCGTCTTCTTCCACAGCTGGCTACGTGCCGCTCATCATTCCAGTGTGCAATTTCACTTCTCTTCTGTCGTTGTTATGGAGAGGCAAAGCTTGCACTAGGCCGCGCAAAGCTCGAGTCACAACGAAGCTGGCCGATCAATTGCTTCTCCTGGTAGTAGCTAGGTTAAACTTGGCTATGTCGAGGTTGAACTTGGTTGTATCTAGGTTGAACTTGGTAGCAGCTATGTTCGGCATTGGCTATGCTGAGTTGAGCTTGGTTATGCCGGGTATATCTGAGGTTATGACGCAATCGATCAGCCAACTTCGCTTTGTTTCGAGCTTTGCGCGGCCTAGTACAATCTTTGACATTTTCTTGCTTAGCTGTAGCTGTCACAAATAAATTATTGAGGAATGTGTGATGATCCTTGAGACTGTACAGTATAAGAGCGCTCAAAGTGCGAGATCTCTCAAGAACCGAAGAGAAGCTGGAAAGTGACGCATGCCCCGAATGTTTCGTGGACCTGGCGAGGTTTGGAACGAGAAATATTTGTGTGATCGCGGCCAATTTTTTTTTCTTGGCTAGAGGACCAGACTCGCCTCCTCGGCGGTATATAGAGATTCCATACAACTATGGGTCACATATTACCATTTTTTAAAACGAGGTGAGACAGGTACTTGCCTACCAACCAACCTACCGAAATGTCCCTAGAATTGGTTAAAGAAAAGCGCTCCTTGAAGACCGGCAAAAAAAAAAAAAAACTTGGAGTGCGCATCAGCTTCGCCTTTAAGAGTGTAACACGGCAGCATTCAACGATCCCTGGCTGCTTATCAGGTTTTTTTCTCGTATATTCAAATTACAATCCGACGCTATCACGTCTGTAGGTTGTGGATAAGTCGTGCTTACGATTTTCTCATGAATTTTAGTTTAAGATATTCAACTTTTGTTCACTAACGCCTTGCGCCAGGTGGAGGGCCCGCGCGGTCGGGGTGGTTCGGGATGATGTGGTTCGGCATGATTATTACCGCCAGACGCCGCCGCTTAACGCCGAAGCCAACACCGATACCGACGCCGGATTTTCTGCGACACGGGGCCCTTAACGCTATCACGTTATTATTTCCACATCACCCCGAACTTAGCGACCCATGATGGTCGGACTGCTGGTTTCGAATCCTGTTGCCTCAGCACAGCAGCCAACTGCGCTACGCATTCCATCACAGTGTCGGGAACCGAAGGAGTCGCAGTGAAGAGTCAGAACCAGAGGACCAGCTCAGCAGGCTTTCAGAAGGGAATAGCGCGTGCCATGCTTGCACCACTAGCACGCGCAGCCCAACTTTATTCTCATCGTCATTCGCAGACGGCCCCAAGGCGCCGGCTGAGAGCGCCGACCTTAACGTCCCCGCTTTAGGAACATCGGTGGGCGCTACAGGGCCCCCCACCCAGACGGGATAGCGAAATGCACTCGTCGACGAGTCAGAGATGAGGATGCCTTAGTGTCAAACAGATTGACGGGTCGCCGGCGACATCCGCGGGGAGCGGCGTCTCGACGTGATTAGTTGTCACGATGCTTGGGCAGCCGAAGCGGGAAACCTATGCTGAAATGAAAGGCTTTGGCAACTGTTTCCGCAGTGATGTTCGGAATGGGCACGGCTTCGGGCCAACGGGTGAAGTTGTCAATCACTGCTGGAGAACTGTGCCGATGGCTACACTAGAAGCATCAACCATGATGTGAATGGGCACGTTAGGTCTTCAGTGGATAAGAAGTACCGAATCGGCGAAGGCTTGTTTAGCAGCCCTGAAAGCAGTTTGACCTTCGGGAGACCAGGAAATCGCGGATGAGGAGCCCTTGATCGTGCGAAGAAGGTCAGTCACTTGGTGCAGAAGCTCAGTGCAGTGCGTAATAAAGCGTCGGGAGCAGTTCTATAGGCACAGGAACTCCCGCAGATGGTGTAGGGTAGTGGGTGCTGCAAGTCTTTCTCGGCCTGGACGTGGGAGAGCAACGAACGAATTCCCAGCGCCGAAATGTGGTGGCCCAGGAACTTGAGCTCGGAAGACCCAAAGATGCATTTCTGGGGGTTGACAGCCAGGCCAAATTGTTGCAGGTGTTGAAAGAGTTCCCGGAGGTGACGCTCATGATCTTATGGATTGGGACTCGCTACGAGGATGTCGTCGATGTAGGCAAATAGAGCCGGGAGGGCGCGCGTTATCTCGGCAATGAATCTCTTCGAAGGCTGCGTGAGCGGTGTCTGCTCGGGGAAGAGGGGTGGTGGCTGGGACGTGTGGTGGAACCGCACTGGTAATAAGAGGACGTCCGAAAGTCGTCGATGGAAATGGCGAACTGGTCGATCCGGGAGTCTACGTAGGCCAAGATAGAGGACTGTGGCGTTTAAGAGAGGGTGGCGACTGAAGGAAAAGTCGCGTCGTGGACTCGATCAGCGAGCTGGGCGAGGTGGTCGACGGTCAAGTCCTCTCTAGCGGCCAAAACAAGGCGGTTGGACTGCGGCAAGGCAAGGCGGGTGGACTGAGGAAAGCACTGCAGGAAAATCTCAGTCAACAGCACACCATTCGAGTCGACGCAGCTTGTGCCCAGGAGCTGTCGCATGCTGTTGAGCAGGTGGAAAGGGTGGCGATCTCCAAGCTCTTCCATCTTCCATCCCGTTTATCGTAGTTTGCAGAATAAGCCCGATGAAATACGTGTGCGCGCTGCAACGTAAGTACATTAAAAAATACGACATTGAAAACATTGCAAATTGAAACAAAAATATTGCTAAGAAAAGTTGTCTCCGACCATTTCCACTCATAGGCCTAAATGAACAGTTGCAATTCTTTGTAGGATATTTGTGTACATAATAAGCATGTTATTTCATACAACGTAAACTATTATTTCCTCCCAATAAATATACAGGGTGTTTCAGCGCACACTTTCAAAATTTATTTAAGGTTGCCTGCGGCAGATAGCCCAATTCTAGTTAATTAGCTGGTCTACTCAAAGAGGCGGACATCACTTGCACAAAAAATTGAAATGCATAATCGAATAATTAACAAAAATTCACTAATTATATTTTAAAATAATTACCTGATGGCCCATATTGCAATTTACAAATTGTAGCCGTGGAGTTCGCGAGGCTGATCCACTTAGAATTATTTCTCAGGATGACACCAGTTTCGAGATATCAATTCCCGAACTTTGCGGAGAAATGCACTGGCGTTCCAGTTAATTTTGAGCTTCAATGCATGAAGTGACGTTTTGTTAAGAACCTAACTGGAACGCCAATGCATTTCTCCGCAAAGTTCTAGAATTAATATGTCGAAACTGGTGTCATCCTGAGAATTAATTCTAAGTGGATCAGCCTCGCGAACTCCACGGCTACAATTTGTAAATTGCAATATGGGCCATCAGGCAATTAGTTAAAAACTTAATTTGTGAATTTCTGTTCATTATTTGATTATGCATTTCAATTTTTTCTGCAAGTAATGTCCGCCTCTTCGAGTAGACCAGCTCATCAACTAGAATTATGCTATCTGCCACAGGCAACATTTAGGAATTTTTGAAAGTGTTCGCTGAAACACCCTGTATACATAGGTAACTTTTACTGGAATATAACGAGGAAGAAAACGTAGGCCGGCTTTTTCGCCATTAAAACAACAGAACACGTTTTCTCATGAATTACATCATGCTTACGGAAAACACCAACTTGCTTATGAGCGCTGTTTGTTCAAACGCACCACAATGGCAGTTGAGCCGCAGAGCGCATTTGGTTCAGTGACTTTTCTTTCATATTTTCAGGTTTATATTTGCATAGTAAGAACTAAATGATAACTGCGCAACTAATACGTTAAACACGTTCTAGAATTTCCTTATGAATATTTGTCAAAATTGGGTCATGCGTTGTCCCTAAACAAGCACCGAACGCCGCACGCGACGCTCTGCGAAATGAACCACGGTGACGGTTGTCGCCATTGCACTTTATTGGGCGTTTGCGCGCCCATAGTATACCTAGCCGTAAGAATTAGTCAGCGCCTCCCGCGAGTGTGGCGGGGGATGGGGAAATATAATTAAACGTCCGCATTTCACAATATAATAATATAGTAGCATTAAGCTGGCAAGCAATTCATGCAGCGACACGTATGGGAGTTGTCTAAGCATGCGTAAGCATTGTGCCACTTGCTCGTCTTCACGCAGCCCGATGCCATTCTGAATGTTTTTACACTTTATCCGAACAGTATAAACCCTTAACAACCCTTATTGGTCGTTATCAACCTTATCGAACGAGATCCGAGCATTATCAGCACTTATCGGTTGTGAACAACCTTATCTGTCTCGATCCAAGCCGTATCAACGCCATCTGACGTCCATTCCATCTGACGCCATTAGCCATCTGACGTCCATTCACATCGCGTGTTTTGGGGACTAGCCGGCCATTTTAGAGCATTTATTCGAGACTATGCTATGAAGACACGGTGCTTAAGAAGGTTGACGCAAAAAGATGTACCTTTTCAATGTACAGCAGAATGCGATTATGCGTACGAAGAGCTGGTACAGATAATTTCATCCGACCCTGTGATTTGCCTTCCGCACATTTCGCTTCTATTTGAACTTAATACAGATGCATCGATTAATGGAACGGGAGCGGTTCCGTAATAATGAGACTCCACCCGGGCAACCAATCAGCAGCTTCGCATGGTTGGTTAATGCAGCTACACTTTCACCAAGATGGAAGTAAACTACATAAGTGAGGAACAAGCCCTCACTGTCGTAAATGCCATTAGGTACTTCCGCTCCTACAAGGAACAAAATTCAGGCTTTATACTGATCACGAAGCACTAACCCACATTTTTAAGTTCGCGGAACTTAAAGAAAAAATTGCACGCTGGGTGAACGAGCTTCAGCAGTTTGACTTAGAAGTCAGTCATCGCCCGGGAGCTTCCATGAAAGACACTGATGCTATGTCCAGGTAGGCGGTCACGCCTGCTTCAGTTCACCAAGAAGCAATAAAGGCCGCTAAACTTTGGGAAGGAACTGAAGCACTCTCGCCAATAGTGACGGGGAAAGTTACAGTGCCTTCCACAGTTGTGTCGAAAATCTGCCATCAATCTCTACCATAGTAGCCCTCACTCATGTGGACGTGATTGGTTTTGGAGAACCTATATGAAGCTCACGAAGTGATTTACATGGCCTCACATGAAACGAGACGCGAAAATGTGTGCGCAATCATGTCACGAATGTCAACTGAATAAGGTGAAATTCAAACAACCAACTCAACGAATGACATTGCCGAAACATACAGGGACACCATTCGACGTTTCCACATCGACTTAGTCGAACTTAGTAAGAAGTCGGAAGGTGTGAAGAAAATGCAAGCATTCCAAATGTGCGTGGATGAGTCCACAAGGATGGTAGTGAAGCTAGGAAGAGAGAGCACCAACAGCGTAATCTCGTTGCTCAACTGCGAAATGTTTGACAACGTGAAAGTTTTGGTATTGGATAATGATCCAGCCTTCCGAAGCCCCAAACTGCAGGAATCAACAGAACGACGAGGAGTAACACTGAAATTCATTGCCCCGTATCATCCAGCAGCTATTTAATTGGCGGAGCGAACTATTCGGGACCTGAAGCAATACATCAGCATGTACCCAAGTTTCCCGGGAGGATGGAAGTGCTGCTTTGAAGCAGCCGCCTCTCATCACAAAACCGGTCTAGGATGTAAACCACTCTTTGTTGCTACTGTAAAACCACCTTATTTTCCCACTGATGTATCCTTGGGAGTCGACAAGATGACAGAAGGACAGAATACAGCCAAGCGAACTACCGTGAAAGAATGAAAAGAACCTTCGATAAGAAGCAAAACACAATGTTACCAGTGCTGGAGGTAGGAGACTTGGTTCTCGTGAGAAAGGGACTATCAAACACTGGCTCTGTCTACAAAAGACCGTATCGTGTCATGAAAAACGCAAGTCAGCAAGCCAATTTAAAAACTGTCTGGTATGTCGGCGCAAATGAAAATGGAGAACCGGCTTCCATAGCAAATGTGTTTAAATACCATACCAGGAGGAATGAAGAAAAAATTGGCTGTGGTTTAGCTCTGGTTAAACCTAGTCGAGTAGCGATAGCTACAGACTCTTGGCTGCCCTTAGGTTTCGCTTGTAGTTAGACATGTTATTAAACTTAATGGTTACCCACTAGACTAAGAAAGGAGAGACGTTGTGGTCAACCAACGGGTAAAACTATTTTTCCCACCTATGAATACGCTCCTATGATCCGTAAGCGGTGGCCGCGCGGCGACGACGACGAGGCGAGTTGCCGGAGAATCGAGGCCCGTGGCGTGAGGTCACACAGAATACGCGTCGAGCGCACCAGCTGTGGCGGTTGCCAGGCAACGGCGTACGCGCGCCTGTAGGAGCGGTGGCCACACAAGCCGAGTCGCCGGAGAATCGAGGCCCGTGGTGCGATGTCACAGTGCGGCCATGGCTCAAAGTGTGGCGACAGCAAAGGTGCGAAAACCTGACGTAATGTAGCTCTCGCTACAAAAAAGGTGGGGGAGTGAAGCCAACAAAAAAGAAGCCTGAGAACATAGGAGGGAGCGGAGGGATAATAGACAAGACTACAAAAGTTAGAAACGGCGACATTGCGTTTGTTTGATCTGTGTGATATGTGCGGTCTTATTACATCAGAAATAAGAGGTAGCAAAAGGGAAGGAATTGTTCAGCGCAGTGGGAAGCGTGCAGCTCTAAAAATTGTGCTAAGCAGATCTCCTTGGTGATTATATATGCATGGGGTAACCGTGACTCGACAGCAACTCGACGGTACATAACAACAGCAACAACTACATTATACACACACACACACAAACATATATATCGTAATGGAATCAAGGAGACACATAGACAGCACCCGTTCCTGGGCCAGCTGTTCTATTACCTGGCTCGTCGTGTTCCCCCTGCCCACGCCTGCAGTGCAAGCGCGCCAATTTATAAGCGCGACTCTTTCTCTTCATTACACTCGGCCACGCTGCCGAAGCGAGCTCAGGCGTTTGCGAGGACCCGCCGGTGTTGGCGAAGCATAATCGACAAGACTTGGGAATGGGAGTCGTCCTTAAGGCAGTCCTGTACGCAACCAGCTTTTCTGGAGGTCGTTACTGAGTGTTGCTCTCGAGTCACATATCTCGCATGTCTCGACCTGACAGGTCTTGGCAAAAAGTCGCGTGTAACCGAACTGTCCTAGTCAGAAGCCGTGCCATCGGAAGGAGACCGTCCTGCGATGTGTGTCGCGAAAGTAGGAGTTGCGAGTCTATTAATGCCCGAAACAGAAGACAGCTGTGTGTGTGCCGAAAGCGGTGGTTTCTCGGGCTTCTGGTCTCTTGTTGGTCTCTTGCTGTTTCTCAGCGGCATTCGAAAGTATTAGGCCAATGGCTGCTTTGAAGTCAGAAGTTGTGTTCTTGTGTGGAGCTTGGAGATTGCGTCGCCAACAGTAGTGTATGGGATGTCATCTCGGGCTCTGGCAGTGATGGTGTGGTGCCTGATGCCGAAGCAGAGTTCGAGACGCGCAGCGGAAAAAGTAGCTCACAATCGGGGCCCACGGGGGGGGGGGGGGGCAGTCCGTGAGCCTGTCGGCCAAAATCTTGTTGGGTGGAGCTGCAGCGGCGAGAGTGTGCTGCTCCCCAGTTTCTTGGGGTTGTAGTTGCAGAAGATCGGCCGGCGTAGACGGCCATCTCGCAGTAGGAGCGGTGGCCGCCATGCGCTTCCCGCCATCTTCGGTAGAGCCAACGGCGACACTCGGTGAACCGGTGTCTGCGGTTGGGCAGCCTGCCGACCTCTCTGTCCAGGCGCTGCTGGGCACCACTTCCGCGTCAAGATGGTGCACCTCAGGAGCTCTGGCCGCAAAGCAGAGCTGGCTGTACGTGAGTGGTCCGAAAGCAGCTGTCAGAGCTGCACTCCAGTCAGGCCAGAACCACTGCCTGATGCCTTCGTAGTTGTCCCACGCTTTGGCAGCACTTCCAAGTGTCCCCGCAGCTACCAGCCATATCGTGTTGTCTGGCCAGGCATGGCATTCCCAGAGCGCGTTGGCTGCTTGTACCCAAAGAATAGGGTCATTCGGAAATCCGTGGTGCTCCGGTAGTTCCAAGGCAGCCAGTGATGGTAAGGGTGCTAGCGGGAAACCAGAGGTGGTCGAAACGATGTACTCTAGCTGCTGCGACAGCAGCGAGATGGCTCGCATGACGTCCGTCAAGCTGCCGGCTGATCCGCCCGTTGAGCCAGGGGTGGAATCCGCGCATCCTGACGAGGCGGCAGTGGCCGCAGTACTCGGGCCAGCCGGACCAGTTGCCAAGGAAGCGTGAACGGCATCCATTGAGCCAGAACTGGTGGCGACCGCGGTACTCACTGCAACTGGAAGCATGGTCAGGGGAGCGTGAACGGCATCCCTAGCAGCTGAGATGGCGATGATGCCATGGGCAGCCATCCAGGGCATGGAAAGCGTAGACAGCGTTCCCTGGCCGCAGGAGGAACCTACGACGGCGAGGATTCATGTCTAAGGCAGCGTGTACGGCATGCCTTGGCGGATCAGAGGTCGAGGTAGTCCCAGGTACGGCATCCATTACTATTAAGAGAAGCGTTGACGGGGTTCCCTCGTCGGAAGGACCCAGGTCGGTGAGATGCAGGAAGACTGGGCGTGAGCCTAAGCGTGTCCGTTTCTCTCTATTACACTATATATATATATATATATATATATATATATATATGTGTGTGGGGGGGGGGGTGGCGGTGTTCTGAGGGGCGCTTACAATTTCAAGAAAGACCACGGTACAATAAGATGTAACGAAATGAATGCTCAGCGCTATTTTTAACACTAGTTAAGAGCGTGGAATTTCCTGCGACAGGTCCATTTCTTGTTTACTTGAAACAATCACTAATATCTTCTTTTTTGGCACTCATTCAAAACAAGACTGCTAACCAATATAATTCTTTGTTTTGACTTTAGGATCGAGACAGATATCCATCATCGCAAGTAAGTAGGGATTACTTTTTAAAGCTCTAACTTGAATTTATGTTTCAGCAATAGTACATTCACCCTGTCTATGTAGTTAGCGCTTTAGATACATAATTGTCCATGAAAACTTCGAATAGCTTCCTTGTTCTTTACATTTCAAAGCGTGAAAAGTGCCCTCACACTGAAAATTTTTCAAAATGCGTAGTTCCAACTTGACCAAAAAAAAAAGGGAAATGGTGAAGAAAAACTAAACTGCGACCCATATTTTGCATATACTGGAGTAAAACCAATTGTACAACAGTTGTTAAAGATTACGACGGTAAACTAATAGTGATATGCTTCTGGAAAACTACACGCTTTAATCAATCAGTGACGCGATTCAAAGCGTACATGTCTTGCATTGCAAATATTTAGTTGCCCTTTGTTACTCGAATGCATATTTCTGTAAAGAAAAAGGTCATTAACCAATACATAGGTAGCGGCACCGGAGCCCTCTTGTGTGGCCGCCACTGGGAGAGGGGCTAATGGCAGAGAAGTAGAGCTGTCAGCGACCACTCTACCCCAGCATATAAACCTTAATACACCCAAAGCACTTGGGCGGTAGCCCGCCATTTTGCTTACACGCAGAAGTCTCAGGGCTTGGTATGAAAAGACATCGAAAAACTTGGAGTACGCTTAACCTTCGCCTTTAAGAGTGGAATGCGATAGCGTAATTGGACGCCGTTGACGCCGACGCCGACACCGTATTTTCTGCAACATGGGGCCCGATCAAAACTTATAAAGGCTCGGTTTTCACCATTCTCCTCAATGTTGCCTAGAACCAAAGTACAGCGAAATACCATCAGAATTGGAGGACGCTTAAGCTTTGTCTTTAAGAGTGGAATGCGATAGCATTCAAAGAACCCCGGCTGCTTATCACAATTTTTTCTCGTATATTCAAGTTACAATCCGACGCTATCAAGTCTGTAGGTTGTGGTTAAGTCCTACTTTACATTTTTTTACAGATTTTACTTTGAGAAATTTAATTTTTGTTCATTAACGCCTGCCGCTACGCAAAGGGCCCGCCCAGTCGAGGTGGTTCGGGGTTAAGTGGTTCGGCATGATTATTTCCGCCAGACGCCGAGGCTTAACGCCGAAGCCGACACCAACGCTGACGCCGACGCCGGATTTTCTGCAAAATGGGCCCTTATCGGTGTCGCGTTAAAACAGAGCGGAGAGCTAGTTTCGGATTGTGGCGCATTGTCTATTCACTTGTTTATCCTTCTCGGTTGACCGCATTTCGCCGGCTAGCAAATGTTAAACGCTATGGCTGAGTGCAGGACGTATCTGCATGTATCGGAAGTTTCTTGAATGCGATCGATGGTTCTATCCTCTGATCTCTAATTTACAACGCTGGATAGCTCATCGAGCGTCCTCAACTGAAGCCACCGGAAGTAAGCACCCTTGTCCCGGAAGTCAGCAATTTGATACTTTCTACCGGCACTTCGCCTGCACAGAGCTCGGCATCTTTTTTTCCGCCCAAGATACCTTTCTATTCAGTCATAAGCTACCCAAGAAGGAAGAAAGCCGGAGAGGCCTTTTGGGTAGACATGGAAAATTGGTCATTGAATGGCGACAGCTTCGCTAACATGAGCGGCGTGCGCTGGAGACACTGGCGATTGAGAAAACGCTTTATGTAAGAAAAAATATCACGTACAGCTTCAGATTAAAATAAAAGCCCTTACAAGACATGAAACGACAACACCCCATAAAATGCCATAAACCACGAAGAAGCATTGTTACGGCCGCAATATATTTTGGTGGAGAGTGTCGTTACTCCACACCTCCGCCAAAATGTCACGCGCACGAAGGATTAGGAACTGGAGACTATTTAGAAAATATATTTATGAAGGATAACTGCAGCACTGGCCAGTTCAGCCGACAGCTAGAGAGCCAGAAGCTGTTCATCTTCTTCGTCGGGGCACCCGCGCGTATCGTCCACAAGAAACACGCAATGCGCATGTATCAATATTATCCGACCAAATGTACTAGTAAGTGAAACATGCGCCCTATTTCCGGGACAAGCCGCCGCACGAAGCCACATTCGCGATGGCTTCACCTGCACCCCGCTCTGTGAGCGGTGGAGCGGCATCCAGCAAAACACAGTAGAGACCAGTGGTTCTTTGCGTTGAAGGTTATCACCGATGCTTATGTAATGTGATTGTATGCGCGCCATGAATTGTGTAGTAACTTCTGAAAGGCACGCAGGCACCAACGATTGGGCTGGAGCCTTCGACGAGTGAAGTATAAATGCTGACGCTCTCCGTCCGCTGATCAGGCTTCGATGATAGCCGACTATCCTCGCCGCTGTCGTGGAGCGTTGAGTGGCACTTGTTTTGCTTGGCACTGGTTTGCCCAGTAAACAGTTGTCGTTTTGACGTGACGGCACCGTCACCAGAACCCGACACTATGTTGATAGAACTGCGCTCCCATCGAAAATACCTTATGCTGGCCTATTTACTGTTGGCGTTCAGCGACGAAGGCGCCTCGCATCTTTCGGCGGTGAAAGTCCCGACCACTGACGCCCCTCCATAATGCACCGACCACAAGGACGGGCGTAAGAGCCAAAGAAAGCTATTCGCTATAATATTCCTTAGACGTGGTCTTTTATTTTGTTTACATATTCTTACAAAGATTTCAGCTTTTACGTAGAAAATATAAGGCATATACAAATGAAGCGTCTGATTACATTATCAGTCTAGTTTGGGGGCTATATTCTGAGCAGTAAAGCTTCGCAATGTATCACAGGATATCATGACGAGGGCCCCGCTATAATTATCAATAAGCGATAAGACGGAACTTAGTCAGTGCCTTTAGTTAGTAACTTGTTTAATGAAGCCAACCGGCATTGAACCTAACGAAGATAGCTGGAAATAAAATTCTCGTACTCGAAAACTCGAAATACGAGTATATGAATCCACAGTTTACCATGAACGTCCAAGGAATAAATGGAGTAACAAGATTTAATGTTGTATTGAAGCTTCTTAGATGGGCGAACGTGGAGACTGGCACTCAAGCTCAGGCGCTTGCACGGCTGGCACAACGGATCTGGCAGACTGAAAGCAATCATGCTCCCTCTTGTCCCTTCTACAATGGGACAGTCATCGAAAAGTGCGACTTCGAACGACCTCAATCTACCAACGTCGAAGAGTACTTTGTAACTAGCAGCCTGCCTTTTAACCAACGAGAGGTTTGTAGTTTTATATGTTTCAGGGCAGCCATTTAATCCATGTCTCCGCGGTGGACCATCTTGTCCTCCTCCACTTTTCGCCAAATACCTTGAAAAAGTCCATCAACAAAAGCCGCCTGGAAGGATCAGCTCAAACATGACGTCACTTTCAAGAGAGCAAATGTGCTACATGGAGTTGGATGATATTATATGTGTTTTTAAGCACTCCCGAGAGCCTATGACGCTCGCATCATAGAGTTGTGCTCGTGCCAGCAAGCTGGGGTCGCAAACAAAGACAACTAAAGGTATGAAAAGTTACGGCTACATCGAACTCACCGGCAGCCAATAAGCATACTTTCGACGGCATCGTATGATTCAACGCGTGCGGCCATTGTCTCTGCGCAGCTAGCGGTAGCTGATTTATGTGCTTTCGTTCGGTTACTGGAGGAGTTTCAGGATACCACTAGTCAGCCTGTGACAGTTACCGCACTCAATCCTGCTAAAATCCGGCCTGGATGATTTTTGTGCGAGCGTTTAGGACATGGGTGTATGATTGTTACATAAGCCAAGTCATTCAATTTCAATTCACGCTTTCAATACTGCGCGCCTCCAATGGTGCATGTTGACAGCCTACAACGACTCTGGTTGTAATAGGAGCTTGTCGAATGGCGCTGCCTTGACGGCACACCCTATTCTTACATTAGCCATTGGGATAAGGCCATGTGTTCTCAAATAAAATTTCAACCAAGTGACAAGGCGGGCTGATCGGTTCAACTTCGTAATGAGCACACCTTGACACACACCAACAAGCACATAAAAAGAAACGCCAAAGCGCACCGGCCAGCCAGCCCGCCAGCGTTGGAAGTGCTGTCCTGTCTGCTTTTCTTTTTCTGTTTAATGCGTGTGGTTGTGCATTTCAACATGCGTGGTTTCTGTATTCTAAGATTCATGTGGTTATCTTCTTCAGTGATCCGACTAGATCCACTCTGGCGAAGCTGAGCTAGCCATAGACGGTGGTGCATTCAGGCTCCACCGCGTTACCTGGAGTGCTTCATCTACTCATGTCTCCCAAAGTGAGCTCGCCAAGCCAGACACACTCGGCAATTATAGAGTGACCCAGGTTGCTTTTTTGCGAAAAGTTCTCCACAGCTACCCGGAAATAGTTTCCTCGAACACAATATTTCTATCAACAACTCTGTGATAGTATTCGAACAGTTGTAACGACACGCTGCACTAGAATATGCCGCTATTGAGACAAAATCTGTGAAATGTTTGCCGCTAACGTTGTCACACCGTACATCAGTTCATCATCCGCACCCGTCTACCTTAAGCATACAAAGAACCGCAGTGTGCAATTTCGTGGCGATATTGTGAGCTTAACAAGTCCACTATGCCTCTCTCGTGATCCCTTGCACGCATTTACCTTGCTATAAGCACAGTGCGGAACCCAATATTCTCTTGACATAGCTTTGTGATGAAGTTCTTCGAATTTTGTGTTACTGATCCAGGCATTTTGTGCGACAAGAGACAGCGTTTTGTGCAATTTGTGGTCTGTAGAGGTTCAACCGGTTGCATTTCTTGCTGGAATCAGCTCAGAATCAATTTTAGTGTGTCATGAACATGGTTGACCGACAGATGAAAGGCCATGCCACTGTTCCGTACTTCGACGGCATAATAGATGTTGGCGTAAGAAAACATTTTATCAACCTGCACTCTGTGCTGGACAGACTACACGACGGCAGGTTCAGAACAAATCTTAAGAAATGCCATCTTGGGCTCACCACTATCTGGTATTTAGGTTATGCCAGTAACCAGGACTGAGTGCAGCCCCTTCTAGAGACTCTAAGCCAAGAACCATCTCACTCCAACCTGTCAAATAAGCGTGAGCGTTTCGGGTAAGCATCGTATTTCGGCAAGTCTTTCGCGAAATTGACGCCGACTATGGCTTCGCTCATGTGCACGCTTCATGTCGGCTTGAAAGGTGGCTATAGCACATTCATGCGTTTCCGAACATAAGTTACCATAAATGCTGTTCGCAGCGATTTTATTGAAGAGTTGGTCACAAACGTACCCACTAAACAATCCACATACAACAATAAACCGACAGCGGAGAGTACGTAGTCACCTACTACAGCCACGAACTCTCGGTGAGTGAAGCGTCAGAACATTTCTAAGAAACTGGAGTGTCTGGCCATATAGTCCAGAGCATCGAGGAGAAATTGAGAGAGTACATGCCTAGAGGCAAGCTCAAGCTTGTGACAGATAAAGCTGCCATAACATGTATGCTCAAAAAACAACACTCCACTCGCTGGACAGTTTCCTTGATGGAATGTTGGGCCAGAAGTACATTTTTATTATGTTCGGCATTGTGCTTATCACTAATTCCAATTGCTGACACTGTCAGAAAAGCCAAGCAAATAATACCCGACAAAAAGTCAAGAACACTGGATGTGACCTTCTTTTCAAAGCGTCCCTAAGCGTCCCTAATGTCCATTGCCTCAGCCGAAAATGTGACGACAGGCCTTTTTCTGGATCGAGAGAGCAATGTTTACGTTTTATTGCGAACAAACGTTGGATATCCGTAACTGGCGCAATAACAACGACAATTTCTGCTTTCTAGTGACTTCGGTTTCTCCCATTACATATGTATATTTCCAATCATAAATCGGCAATCGCGTCACACAAAAGAAAGTTAAAAGGTATTTTGGTGGCTAGGAATTGGAATTACTACGTATGTCAAAAGAGGTGAGGTGCAGCATCAGTATGAACAAGTAACAGGATTTTCAACTGAGCTTCACAGACCTACATAATCTCCTGCGACAGTTTTTTGTAACAATCTAGGCTGCGCACGGAATTTACGCCACAGAGAGAAAATTAAAACACCACAGAGCGCTACTGTCACCTGAATTTTATTGCTGCTTGGTTAGCACCAATATATACAGAAAATCATGACAAGGACACCATTAGCACAAATACAAAGGAAATTAAATTCATGCCGCATGCGATGTGAAGGAAGGTACACTAAGTTTTTTTGTGCTTAGCTTTTTTTTTTCGTGTTATGATTTTGGTTACGTATTGGTGCTCACCAAGCAAGAATGAAATTCACTTTGTAGTAACACTGTGTGCTGTTTGTTTTCTTCTCCGTGCTGTCCAGTTGCCGCGCAGCACGTATATTTCGTAAAATCCCCAACTAGCCTAACGCCGCGTCGTTTTAGGATATTTTTCCATACCATGACAATTAAGCAACTCAAGCGTTTGTAAATTACGACAGCAGCTAGGCGGTATAAGTTGGTCGGAGAAATCATTTCAAAGTTAATGTAGATTGCTGCAGTACTTTCCTCGCCGCTGGCTACATCGCACGCTTTCTACTGAACTTCTTCGAATGAAAGCATAATCTTCTTAACCCATTAAGTACCAAGAAAAATCGACCAATTACATTTTGCTGATTTTTTGAGTTAGATTATATTTTCACACTGTAAGTAAATTGTGAAAATTTCGTGAGTGCCGCTTCATTCTTTGAAACGCTACGATCGTGTACTTTATAAAGTACGCTGGGCCTTTGTGGCAGCAAAACCTGATGTAGATCACCTTATGTACATGCTATATTTTGGAGCTTCAAAAAACAAAAATGCTTGCAGCGAAGAGTGAAACAAACTTTGCGTAAGCCCTCATAACCTTCTGGTAGCAAAATGAGCATTTTAGTGGAAAATATTATTTGCTGGGAGGTCTTTTTACTATCCAAATCTGGAGCATGATTTCATGGGGAAGGACTTTGGTGGTGCTTTCAGAGGCGCACGCGATGAAAATATATTATTGATGCAGATCTACACGTGATATCTTACGTGGAATGCAGGTTTTCAAAACTAAAACATTCAGCATTTGGTTCAGTGGTAGTTGAAACATTCAACAGGCTGGTGGCATCTCCTCCAATAACAGTCGGCTCTTGCATGTCAGTCCTGTTGTGTGATTTGGACGGCAACATTGTCGATAGAATTTACTGACCTTTCAGCAGATGGGATCTATATCTGGTTCCTTTATGTGGGTTGCTCTACTTTCATTGCATAACTAAACTCAATTGGCAGATGAATATAGATCGTCTTTGTTGGTTTAAATATTAGATGCGAAGCAGCTTATGGTCGGGGCTATGTCACTCTCTCTCTCCATCCGCCGTGCGGCGTCCACACCCGCACTGAGCATGCGCATCCTCCCCCCCCCCCTCCTCTCCTTGTATGTATATGTACAGTATATGTACGCCAAGCTCCGGCTTCCGGAAGCCGGAACGGAAGCGGAACCGGGAGCCGGCTTCCGCTTCTGGTTCCACTTCCGGTTCCGCTTCCGGTTCCGGAAGCCAGCTTCCGGAGAACGCTTCCGGCGTTTTGCCCGAATGATCCCCCGGCGCTTCGCCCACTCATCATCATTCACTTCGTCCTCTTATTCTCCTCCCGCAACGCCGCGATGAGTGCCACGCACAGCGCCAGCGTCAACGCCAGTGTCAGCGCCGTGGACAGCGCCGCGGAGAAGAGGGCTCGAGCCGCTGCCACGAAATGGCAGCGGCGACAGGCCGATTTGAAAGCTAATGGGAACTTGAGTCGACCCCATGGCTGCTTCGCATACTACTGAGGGTTCCCCTACGGGAAGATGGTGTAATTTTTTTCCTCCCACCTATTTTCAATTTCTAATAAAATCCTGCATAAATAATCGGTCGTTTTAAATACCCTTACTATGATATCTAAATGCATTTTTATTTATTTATATTGAATGCAGCACGGCTCGCTAGTTTACTGACTCTGAAGATAAAAGCGTTATCTTTCTCGGCAGCAAGAAAGGAAGCAGGAGGAATAATCACAATCTTCATGTTATACTTAATATACTTTTACCTGCAATGGCCTCTGAAGTGTTTGTAGTCAGCAAAAAATATTCACAAAATAGTGAGCAAAAAATAATGGTAGAAAAGCCACCATGTGTGCTTCGAGAACAAGCACACCTCTCTAGTATACACATAGGCCCAGTGTACTTCATTTACACCATACATTCATTTTCTCGCGACGCTATAGATATGTATTGTACATGAAACGTCATGCATGCATCGTTTAGGCCATTCTTTTCTAAAACTTCCACACAAACCTCAGCTTCGTGAAGCATATGATATGCTTGATAAAAAATAAAGAAGGTGCATGTACAGCAGCACCTACTATATTCAGCACTTCTCCAAGTTTGGCGATGAATAAATCAAATACATCATAAAACTGACAAAAATACTACAATGTGGTCGTCTTGGCAGGACTCTTTTTTGAAAAATGGCGTACTAAGGAACACAGTATATTTATTCTTTATTATTTACAAATGAAAATGGTACTGTACTTTAAAAAGTACGCCGGTTCTTAATGGGTTAAGCTTCTCGTGTCTGTTAAATAGACACCTTTCCCAGTCGAAAATTCCGCAATTACCTCCACACGACTGTAGTTTAACATAACGACAATCTAAGCTCAACTAAACCTCTGCTGCGAAACAAGCCCAGTGATTATGATGGAAGCGTCTGTCGTCGGGTACAAGCATACGCGATTAACACGACATTTGAAGCGTTTTTGGAATCACAGTTCATGAAATTGTATGCAGTCAGAGGTACAAACTGCGCGACACAATCGCGTTGGATATGTATGTTGGAGCCAGACCTTCCACCGCAATAGGGTGTGCAGCAACGTCCGCGTAGAGGCACTAAAGAAAGCTGCTGATGTGCTCAACAGTCGAAAAAGTGGTACTGTGATCGCCACCGCCAATTAGCGCCTCATTTCCAGATTAGGGACGAGGTCTATCTTCAGCAGGACAAGTATTCACTATCGAAGTAACTGGTGCTCAGTGAGAAGTATACACTGTAGTCACTGTCGTAGAAAGCGCTTGGCTTCTGAAGCACGCACGAACAGTTTTGTCGTGCACGAGCAGCGTGTTAAGGAACGGATGCGTCAGCAAAGTTAAAGCGCCGTGCTCTGCCACTTATTCATATCTGATATGCAAGTGTCATAGTGTGGCCGAGTGTAACGAAGATGAAAACGTGGATTCGAACTCACGTGCTCGCCCTGAAACGCAGACATGGGGCACATTAAATAAAACTGCCAATTAAATAGCACGCCATCTGTGAGAATAATTAGCATTACATCGATGCTATACAACCCCCAAACTTGCTTTTTATGAATTCAAAAAAGTTTATAAAATAGAGTTAGATCAAGGCAAACAGTTACGTGAATATTGTATTTGTTGAAGGCGGTCATGTTTTATTTTTTTAATGCGAAAGCCACTCGTATGTGCCTATGTTGGCAGTGCCCTAGGTGAAACTGCCCCGGGATTAGAAATTGCCGACGCCGCAAAGGGTAACAGAACGTCAGAAAATGCTCGGATTGACGTCAGATTTCTCAGGAAGGTTTCTGAAAACAAATTAAATTAGTGGCTTTGAAAAGAAAATTCCGTACATTTCGTTCTGGGTGGGAATCGACCCCAGGCCTGAAGGGTGCGAGACGAGCACCCTGCTCTACGGTTCTGGCTTAAAGATGTGCTTGTGTGTGAATGATTGCACACGTCACAGCCATCTCGCTGACCAGTGCATGCGTGACTGGGCGGCACACGTGATGGTACGGAGGAGGTGGCACCATGCCACGAGTGTATAAAATGAGCACGCTGACGATGTTCGGAGGTGTACAAACGGTATAGTGCTTTCGCATACCCACGCGTAAGCAGCCTTAAGTGTCTGCCGAATTTTAAGTTTAGTAATTGTTGTCGCGCCAGGTGTTGTGGCGCAGAAAGGGGGCGCGCGCGGTATGGGCATGGACGTCACAGTCGGAGTGGTGGTGGTGGCGGTTGTCGGCGGCGAGCGATGGAAGAGTGTGCACGCTCTTGCGGCTTGCCAGGACGGCAGTGCAAGAACGCCATTGCGGGGGAAGCGCCTGGCGCTGCGCCTTAGTGAGAAGTTCACCTTGTTGCCACACGTGTACTTCCTATTATGTCTTGCAATAAGTCTAGCCCCGATTGTATAACATAATGCATTATCAATATGGCTCATAAAGAAGCCTATAACCACTATTTTATAACTTCACGTATTGCCAAATGTGCTGCAGACTTTCGCCTTCTTGCGTTACAATATTGTAACACCTGCCGAACTTTTTGTTGATATGACACTACTTTGTTTAAACAAACAAATTAAATAGTTACTACAAGAAACACTTAAAGGGACACTAAAGACAAATATGAAGTCAAGCTAAAGTGATAGATTAGTGCTCAAGCTTTTCTAAGGCTTCATTCACTATTATCACGAACAGAGCCTTAGTAATCGAGAAATTGAAGTAAATGTAGGACGCGATTAGAGACTCCCCCGGGACATTCTGGTACTTGCCTGATGACGAAGGCAGGCCTCATTCAAGTTATAACCACTCGTTATAAAAACATCATTGTATTGCATTATAAGACAAACGAAAATGCTACTTGACCAGTTCCGGTTTCACTTTTAGAAGAAAGAACTCATTGATTTTACACCGTTGAGAACGACGTGGCCGGTCGAAGGTCGAAAGCTTTCGTTTTCGCTCGACTCTGCGCCGCCCGCGCTCTCGCGTGTCAGCCGTTTCATTACCGCGTAGTGCTGAGCTGGTTTTGCTGGCTCGCGCAACTCGCACAAACTGCAAATAGCAGAGAACTACACTTCCGTGGTGTCGTCGGATGCCCGAACGGTCCACTCCACCTGACCAAAAGCAACTGCTGTGGCGAATCCACCTGCGGCGAATCTTGGCTGGGTTTCTCTACGACAGCGCGTTCGCGGTATGTGCAAACAACTGTACCGCCGTCTGTCGGGCGCCGTTTTAGTCACCGACGACAGCAAGGGCGGTGATGGCGTATGCAACGTCACTACTCCCCGGTTCGGTGGTGGGAGATTTGAATTGCGATATAAGTATTCAGGCCCGTCAGATGCAATTTTTCTCGTAAATTAAGTCTTTTCTTTGCACGAAACAAGCGTTGCGAAGTCTCTGGAATAGTATTTAAATAGTCCACATCGACTTAGCATTTGCCTTTGGTATCCCATTAACAATACCTTTCGAGGAAATTGAATAAATTTCGTAATTGAGGCATCAATTCAGAAAAAATAAAACAACGCGACTTGACCAATATTACCTTGGTGCAGGTTGCAGAAATTATTAGATTCGTGTCATTCAGAAAATTGTACCATGTAAATGTTCACAGCCATGGTGGAGATTTATTATTTAACTTTGTCGTATCTATCTCATCATTTGTGTTGTTTGTTGATACACTTATTGGGTGTTGCCGTCTATTCTCGCTTCTACCAGTGTACGAATGGGGATGAGGGACCCTTCAAGCCGTAAGCGCATGGCGTTTACTCGTGCCTCCTTTCGAATTTTAATTTTTGTCGAATTTAAATTTACAAACAAACGAAAGAAAAATAAATACTGATAGTTTTATTGAGCTAAACAAACTGAATAAACGAAAGAGAAATGAAACGACAATAATTTAAATAATTATGTGGTTATACGTGTCAAATCCTCGATCAGATTATGATCATGACTCCGAAATAATTTGGAGACCTGGGGTTCTTTAACATGCACCTAAATCCAAGTACACGGGTGTTTTCGCATTTCGCCTCTATCCAAATGCGGCCGCCGTGAGCGGGATTCAATCCCGTGACGTCGTGCTTAGCAATAAAGGAACGTGCCGCCCACGAGTGAACCACTGACTACCAAATATGTTTATGTATTTATGGTATTTATATATGGTATTTATGTATTCATGGTATTTATGCAAGTGTACAAGTGTGTGTCTGTGTGTGTGGGAGGGGGAGGTACACGGGGGTGATATATTCTTGCCAACAGTTTTATATCAAATAGGATTTCCCTGTGTGAGGATGCAATCTTCTGTACTAGCTCTTAAACCGAGGAGCCACTATATGAGGCCAAATGGCTGTCACAATCCGACGGATAATTAGGTACAGTATTGGTACTGGCTTTTATTGACAGATTTTGCCGGCTTTGCTGCAACCAAGGTGTTGCAGAAGAGAGTAGCGCGAGGATAAAACAATTTAGGCGAATTTAAAACGGGACCAATCGTTGATATATATAAGTCAAAATTTCCCCTTTAGCCTTCGGATTTTAAAAGAGGACCCACAAAAGGCGCTGGTATTGCCACTCGCATTATTGTCGACGCTGTCGTGGCGCAAAGCAGCTCTCTGCAACGACACGTTCAGGCATCCCATCCATGACCTATTAATACAACTAGTTAAAGTCAGTTGCCGAGAGGTGAGCTTCTAAAAAAACATTATAATAACAGTACAAAGGGGGCGAACCTAATTTTGTGAATAAACGAAATATGGGGAAAATGCATAAGGGTGGCAAACCGGCTGATTTTCATGTCACCCGCAATATCAGCCCACAATAGACGATGTTCTACCGTATTTAAAAAAATTACTCATGCTTACAACCTTGTGATGCTTGTTAAATATTGTGAAGCTGAGTTTACTAATTGCACCTCATGTGCTGCTTCTTTTGACATTTATGTGACAGAGTTAACACAAATGCTTATTTTACGCGAACCTGAAGTTTATTACTTCTTTCAGGTGTGGAGGAATGCCATCTGCTCGGGGAATACAATGACCCTATGAAGGCTGTGAAGGTAGTGTGAAGAAGCATATAACAAATGCGCAGACAAAAAAGAAACAACGACGCTCTATTCAGCCGACTGCAAGAATCAGCGGCAGAAAACGATGTGATGTACTAATGATTTATTATTGGGTAGGATAGGAGCATTTTTTCATTGTGCAAATAAAGAGGCATAAAAAAACACGTTTGTCAAGTTCTTCTAAAGACACCCGTGACAGAGCAGCCTTGTAGAGCCCAAAAATTACGGCAGAACTCAGCTCGCGATGACAGTTGGTGGGCACCGAAGAAATGTCGCGCCATATCATATCGCCTAATTGTTTCCTGCTAACTAGTAGTTGTTCTTGACCTAAGTGTTTGGGTCGCATACTCAGAGTAGGGGATTGGCCGTGAACCAGGTGGTGCAATTATTCAGATAAGGACAAGGGTCTTAAGAACTTCGATGCTGAAACTTAAAAATTATAATGTTTTAATGAACTTTTTGTAGCTACATCGAACGGTGCGCGAGCACAATCCAGGTAGTGGCTTTTAAGATACGGCGGAATGGCCGATGCAAAAGCATAACGCTCCGCTGCAATCTGATTTCGCGAAGCTTCGCCCTGCCTTGAGAATACAGTGGTTAAAATACGTCATCATACATGCATACCTCAAAGTCATCACATGTTCAAGCTAGCAACCTGCACAAACGAGATGAAAGTGTACGTGCCGTAAGGCATTTCGACGCCAATCGGTGCAAACGTGGCAGAGGGCTCGCTGCTCCAACGAGAGAGGCGCTTGGAAGAGGCTATATGCGTTTAATCCGTTATAGGACAAGTTGTAGGAGTACAACGTAAACAAAGCGCACAAGAATCTGTCTTCGAGATGCCAAAACCAGCAAAAATAATGCGGCAAAGCCACTAACAATTTCGAAGCAGTAATAGCTCTTCGCGAGAGATATAGAGAGAGAAGGAAGGAAGGAAAAGCAGTAGCCCTTCGCGGAGGTTCAGCGGAGACGTTGTGGTAACGTTTCTGCGTGTCATGCTGCAGTCCCGGTTTCTATTCCCCATTGGTATTATTTTTTTCTTTGTAGTGGTTTTTTTTTTTGAGGGAGTGTCTCTGACGTGGCGAAAACATTTCTGCTACTTAGATCACACAATGACAAATTACAGCATTAGGTGCGGCTGCTCGACAGCCGCACCTAATGCACCGTTGGGTCTTAAACGAAAGTTCGCGTATTGCGCTGTTGCTGCAACGCGTTTATTTTGCTGTTTTTTACATGTGATGTGCTGCGAATGTAAGAACGGCGCAAGAAATACAAACGCGTGACCCAACGGTCTGATGCGTCTGGCTGTCCGGCAGCAGTGATGACGCACTATTTCCTGTCATCTTGCCTTGTCGGATCTAAAAGATGAAAAGCATCGCACCACGTCAGGCAAACTACCGAAGATGAAAAAATGAACAAATAACAAAAAACGTGAATTGATATCGAACTTAGCTGTCCAGCGTCGCACTCGGATGTTTTACCTCCGCGCTAAGAAAATTGCCGGTTTGCGTTAGTTTCTGTACTTGTAATATTAACCATTGACTGCAAACTGTCCAGCTTTCCGTCGCATGATTTTTGTTGATTTCGGTGTTTCTCAAAACAGATTCTTGTGCGAATTACGCACCTTTTACTCTAACGTTTAATTTATAGCGTATTGTGTACAGACAGCCACTGCGCTCTTTGTTACAAAAGCAAGCCCTGAGCTGTGTTGGCCCTGAGTACTGTCGATGCCAGCGACAGTACGTGTATTTTAAATTACGTTTTCGCAGAACCCCATTTATACAGCACTTCCAACTTCGACTAGACGAAGCAGCATCAGAGTAGAAGTGTGCATAGTCTGTTGCCACAGCCGAAAATGCTTTTAAACGCACGCAGAACCACAAGGTCTTATACGACGCCGTAACTCGTGCTACGAATTTTTAAATTTTCATTTGTAGTCAGCTTAGCACTGTGATTAGAGCAATCTTGCGAAGAAGCATCCAGGTAGAATGTATTGAGTGGCAATGTAAACGGCAAGACAAAGGTCACTCGCGCCTATTCATCAACAAAAACTGGAGGCGCCTTTAGGAGCGGTCGGTAAAGCTATCTCTATGGAGAAAAGTTGCGCTTCTCTGCTTTCGTTAGTTAATGGTTCCGTTAATTTGTTGAGTGCAGTTTCGACTTCGACAGTTCCGTGATTGTGAAATATCGCCCCTCGAACGTAGTTCCACCAATCACTTAGGGGATCGGTATAGTAGTGTAATTGCAGCATTGCTCTATTTGGCGATAAGAACTTGCTGTTATAGCATCGCGTCGAGGGGCACAAGATGGAATGCGTTTTTTTTCTTGCGGTGAAAGCGCTGATCAACGCTGCGGAATCAAGTGCGGCAGTTGTTACAGAGATGATCAGCACGTTGATCTGCGCGGCCTGTGCCGAAACAGGCACGCGCTTCACCACAACACACAACACGCGAAGGAAACATTTAGCTGTTCAGCGTACCTACGCCCGACATATACTAAAGCGGTACATGAAAAACCAATAAGAAATATCGGACGTACTTCCACAATAACACTGGCGGATCCGTCTAACGTAACTGTAGAGAAAGTTCGTGGAAGACGTAGGACATATCTTTAGCCAAATACAAAAAGTATACTATACAGTAACGCAATGCAAACAAAAGAATTAAATGAAAAGAAGAAAAAAACTGTGGTGAGGAGTAAAGCGACCACTCTATCATGGTCATCGAGTATCTTCAATTAGGTAATTTCGGACTGTAAAGGAAGCATTTCTGAGGCTGAATCAAATAATAGAGGATCCAAAATACAGAATCACCGGCACTGCTATCAACCATTCCTGCAAAGTGCAGTGTGCAGTAATATCTTTCCTATTTCAGAAAGGCGCTGCAAGGCAACAAGACGTCACGTATTATCTCCGCTTCGCCAGTGAATGAGCATAATGGTCAGGGAATCAGACCATATCTATGTAGATAGATGTTTGCCGTAGGTATGCGGCCGCGCAGCCTCGTGAAGGATATTTAAAGTTTTTGAGCTTGGCAAAATTCTATGTGCATCGGCACACGCCGGCAAAGGACAATGTGGGCGAAGCGGGTCGTTTGTAGATGTGTTAGGTAGACACTCTGCAGCTTCATTCATCAATAGTCCTTTCTCACAAGGTTGTCAAATTCAATGCACGCGTCTCAATTTCCAAGTACTAAGGAATGAAATGTGCGTATTACGCGAGAACGACGCAAGGAAGTAAAGAGGGATCACAAAGATAAGTTCTCAGTGACTATAACGGCTGACATTATCCGCGGACTTCATTTTTGGAGAGCCAGCAGCACTACCATGAATTCAGCCAGAAAGACCGGCATGAAATGTTGCAGCCGAACTGAAAATGCTCAGTCTATAATGCGGCTAAACATAATGATTCCTGACTTTTCTTCCCATTGTGAAGCATTTGTCATAAGTACGACGTTTTTTTTAAAAATCTGTAGCTGATGTTGTAATCGACTGTCTAGAATACGATGGGGAAATAGTTTTTTTTTTACTTTTAGCAAGAATGTTATCTAAAGAAATAGACATAGTACAAGAGCTGTCAGGAGTCGAAGTACTTTAGAGATGTGGACACCCAAGGGACCGAATATTTTTTGTATTGTTTTACGGCCTATCTGAAGTTTCACGGTCTATGTCAGCATGGTCAGTTGAAGCCAAAAACACAACCTTCAGAACGTCGTAATTGTGACGCATAAATTCTTAGGAACGTGTGCAGGGTCGAAACGTAAAACCTGCACTTGCGGTTGGTATTGGACATAGTGCTAACAAACCCCACATATAGTACGAATATGCTGAACCTACGCGCTGTGGGAATTGGTTTCGGTGAAGCTTTCGCAGGTGTTTGTGAAGACTGCCCTTCCTTCAAAGCGAACGTTCGCAAGGAGGGACAACACAACACATTTAGCCTGTTTTTCACTGGGAACCGACTCGATCAACGTAAACACGTGGCGCTCGAGTATGTACATGCTACGTAGAACGACGAAGGAATGACGAGAATGGATGACCACGATGTCACTAGGCTGACTGTATGACAACTATGCAAGGACGACGATGAATGACGGTTACGGCATGACGGCTATTGCATGACGACAATGTAATCACAACGACGGCATAACGTAAGAGAAGAAACTGGGGATTCTAGATAAATACCAGCATTTGCAACAAAACTTGGACTCCCTAGCCAAAAGTGCAATGCTGCTCTTTCAAAGAGAACTGCGGAGCAGTACGTGTAAGCTGGAGCTCCGGGGAAGAGTACGCAACCTAATTCGATTACAGTACGAACGCACCTACCGATATATCATTAACATTATCTCAGTTAAACAGTCACGGTGCCACAAATGATTTTCTGCGGGGGGTGGGGGAGGCATGCGCTTGTCTAGGGAAGGAGGGGAAGGGTGAGTGGGTAGGCCGCATACTAGCATAATAATTTCGGGTGTGGAGGGGGGGTAGGTGCCCGGTGTTCCACCCCCTGTCTATGCTACTGCTGCTCGACCCTATTCGACGATTGTTCAGCCTGCACAAAAAATCAACTGTAGTCACCTTGTAAAGTCACATCATCTTTGTGTGAGTACCAATGTAGAGAGGTGTCATAAATTACTTCAAGATATTCGTTAGACTCTACCTGCTGTATGTCTTGACGATAGTAAGATAATAAAGTTTGCCTTGAAGCCAAAATTTCAAATTTTATGTCTCCGACATTTTCTTCAAATCTTGTTAGCTCAACCCTCCTCACTAAATGCACGCACTTGCTTGATTATGTTCACTCTTGTACATTCTACAAACTATGTCGCTATTCCTGTCCACGTTTAAAGAAAAGGTTTATTTGCCTCTTGTCTCTACATTTGCTACTGCTGCTCCTGAATTTCACTGGCGTAATGTGTGGTCCTTTCTAAACTAATGTTGTCATCACGCTATCGTCTTTGAACGATTGTCATCTCTATGACGTCCTGGCTAGAGTTCTGGACTATTGATTTCCTACTTGGCGCAGTGAAAAGAAACACAGGATAGAGTGAAAATGCCAGGTGCCTCTTGCCGAATGCGTGGGATATACTGAAAGTAATCACGTCATCACACTGTTGTCACAGTACCAATGCCATGCCTACGGACTCCTGGCTGGAGTGATAGACATGTGGTTGGTATTGGACATAGTGCTAACAAACACCACATATAGTATGAATATGCTGAACGTACGCGCAGTGGGAATTGGTTTCGGTGAAACTTTTGCTGGTGTTTGTGAAGACTGCCCTTCCTTCATAGAGAACGTTCGCAAGGAGGGACAACACAACACAGATGGGCACATTTTCACTGGGAACCTACTCGATCAACGTAAACATGTGGCGCTCGAGTATGTACATGCTACGTACAACAATGAAGGCGCTCGAGTATGTACATGCTACGTACAACAATGAAGGCGCTCGAGTATGTACATGATACGTACAACAATGAAGGAATGACGAAAATGGACGACCACGACGTCAGAAGGCTGAATGTATGACAACTATGCAATGACGACGACGGAATGACGGTTACGGCATGGCGGCTATTGCATGACGACAATGTAATCACAACGACGGCATAACGTTGGCAGGAGAGCAATGGCGATGTGACAAAGATGGCATGACTACCATAGAATGATGA
>NC_051160.1:77836434-77864094 GCF_013339745.2 Dermacentor silvarum
TGGCCGGGACAGAATTGGAGGTTTCTGGACACCAATCTGGTAGAGAGTTACCGGGCATCCCGGAGCCGCACCCATTCACAGAGAACTGAACGCGTTCGCACTTATGCTTCTGGCCTGCCTTCGATCTGTTAAACCGTGCATTCGTTTGTGAAAAGGCAGAAAGCAGTTCACTTCTGTTATTTACATAATGAGAGTTATGGCTTTTGACATTTGGCAATAAACTATTGCCATATGATAAAGAAAAAGTCTTCTTTTCCATATTGTCTAAAATTTCTGAAAAAAAAAACTGAAAGAAAAGTGTTTTCTTTCGATTGCTGAAAATTTCCAAAAATTTTGTATCTCTAGGCTGACCGCGCAGCTGAGCGCATACCCAGCCCACGCACCCAATCTTGGAGGTGTAAAGGTTCTTCCTCACAGAGGTAATATCCGGCTGGGGCACAGTTGAACGAGCCTACACGGCTGTTGACTTAACGTGCACTGTCTTCCCGTGCACCCAGTGTTGGAGGGCATGTAAAGTTTCCGAGTTGAGTTGAAGTGACACGCAACACGAAGCGCTCGCTCCCCTTTGCCTGCGCTGTTTATCACACCAACGTCGTGACAGTGAGTGCCACGGTCGTCGAGTGAGATCTGTTTATGTTTGCCTTTGCGCGCGTGACGCCATGTTTGTTAATTTATTTGGTAAGTGAATGTTTACGGCAATTTATGCGGCCGGTAGAGCTATGAACCTTAGTTCATGTAGTTTTCTAATACTTTGGCATTGTTGTCAATATGCCACTCCCCTCTGGCGAAACTACAACATTTTTGACACCAAAGCAGTCATAGACTTCCTAAATGATGTCGCATTTGATGTTACCAGCCTTCAAGATTCTAGTACATCTTCTCATTGCTGCTGCAATAATAGCATCTTTTATAGGAAGTGCCCCAAGGCCTTTGCCTTCAGGTTCCTTCGAGGCGATTCAGATACTAGAACTGACCTGTTTTATTACCATCATCACCTCGTAGCATATAATTTATGTTCATTCCACACCTGACTAGTAAATGTCATAATATTAATACCCATATATATTCACGCACCTTCCAGTGAATAGTTTTTAGGCCTCTATGCACCCATATTGAATTTTTCCGTTGCAAATCATTGCTCTGTTGAAAAGTCATGATCAAAGGCTGGGCGCTTTATAGCCAGACCTCGCCTTTGCGCTATTATGATTTATACTTCATCATTATTATTGATTGCGGTCTTGTCTCGGCGCCCTCTTAACGCGCTTATCTTCGGAGGCAGCTTGGTGTTAGCTGTAAAATTGGTTCGCACGAAGAAATTCCGCAGTTAGCACGAATCATCATGCCTGTTGCTGGAAATGTTTTTGTGCGCAAAAGGATTTGCACACATTTACGGGATACCTTCAAAGAGTATAGTATCATTTGAACGTGAATGTTATATTTGTGGGTGGTACTTCCAAAACGTGAAATGTAAATAGGGGTGCCAGCACAGTAGTTGAGACTCGGAACGACCGCAGAGTCAACGAGTATGACGTGCGAGTGCTGCCAGAAGCTGGCGCAGTGAGCGCCAATCACTTTTTTTCCAATGACAATGCGGCAGAACGCAGGCTGCCACGGCCTCTTTTTTTTTTTTTTTTTTTTTTTTTACTTTTTACTTCCTGGACTTAGCGTTGGTCTTCCGGCTGTAACGCGAACCTATAATTTCATTTTATGGCGATAGTAATTATATGGGCACTTCAAGCGGATTTCTGCCATCGGCGTCACCTTCGCCGCCGTGGGGTTCCGTATAAAGTCCAAGGGCGATACAATCGTCGCCGCGCGCCGTATGTGCGAGTGAAAGCGCGCGGTGGACCCGCGCTTTCAGAGACAGCGAACGCACGGTGGAGAGCAAACGCTACTTCTTCCGTAGCGCGAAAGCCGTGTGGGCATGGGAGGGAGGGAGGGGGGGTTGACGCTGTGCTGCGGCACCAAATGCGTATCTTATAACCGGGCGCAAGGGCAACTGGCGACTCAATCTTCCATCCGAATGGAGGAAAGTGGGAAGGCAGCGCGGGAGGGAGGGGGGCAGCTTCTACTCTGCCAACAACTGCGCACTTGTACTAAAAAGCTATTTCCACATTGCTCTGACCTTTGTATGCGCTGTGCTTCCGCCACTCAGTTTCCGTTGAAGCGATAGACCACACGAACCGTCGCTCGCTGCGGCTGCCGCGCTTGCGCACGCCAGCGTTTTAACGGCGGTTGTCTGCGCGGTCATCGAGTGTGATCTATTCATGTTTGCTTGTGCACGCTGACACCATGCTTGTTAATTCAGTTAGTAAGCAAATGGGACCAAGTTTATGCAGCCGATAAAACTACTATCCCTACTACGTATAGCTCTCTACAAATTTGCTATCGCAATTGATATTGAGCCTTTCGGGCGAAACTGTGACATTTTTTTCTTCTGTAATTTCTTCGTCAAAGCTTCTGTACGTATACCAGGCGTAGACAATTACATTTGAATTTTCACATTTGAGACAAATCCATGTTCAGTGATTTAGCTTGATAACGCATTTCACGGCAATGCAACGTATCCTTTATCGTAACTTAAGCATTACAGAACAGTGTCCATCACACCGAACATTCTTTCTTACAAATGTAAATTATCTATAAAAAGTTGACATTCACTTAAGTGTAAGCCAAAGAGGATGAAGGCAAAAGATTGCGCGCTCACGAGACATTCATTAAATTACTTTGTCATTCTCATTCGAGTGCGTTGTTACTCCCGATTACTTCTGTTCTCTTGCTTTCTTTTGCTGTAGGTTTAGGTAGTTCATCCTCTGAAGACGTATTTTCCATCACGCGACACAGTGCGTCAGTATAGGACGAGAGACAGACTGAAGCAGCCCGCCTCAGCTCAGTGTTTTAATTGAGGCGCCACGTCATCACACGTGTTTTTCCATGACGCGCCTAACCAGATGTACACGTAGACACCGCATGATTGGTCGAGGTAGACACGATAGACAGATAATTCACATTCGATTCTCTTTTTTCAGCTTAGATTCGCGTTAATTCACATTTGATTCACCTCAACATACATCACTTAATTCACCTTTTGATTCATGCAATTATTAACCTTAGATTCACATTTAACACCCAAAACACTTAATTCACATTTAAACGCATCACCTATAATCACTTATCATGCCATTAACTGCATTACTTCACTTATATTGCACCTTTTGATTCACGTAATTTACCTTAGATTCACATTTAACCCCTTGAAATACGATACGATTTATATACGACAGGTACGACCGCCATTCCTCACTCTCCTTGCATGCTGAGCTATTGTCTCTTCTGTCGCTCGCTCAGAGACGCGCATGTGATCGCCTTATCATGCTTCACAAAACTGTCAGTTCAAGTGCTCATATTAACGTGCCTATAGCATTTGCCACCAGCTCTGTGCGCAGAACCAGGCATACATATAATTAATGTGTCTGAGACGTCACTTGAATTTTGGTGCCATAACGCCGGATGGTCATCGGAGTTTGCGACTCATGAGCTATCTAAGGCTTTCGCCTTAATAATTATTCTTATAATTGCAACAATGCCAACTGTACATCCTTTACTTTCCACTGCTTTCTAGACAACTCAAGGTGCTTACTGCAACCGGAGAATCATTGGTTAAAGCCTTTCACAACCTATTATTTTGATGCCGGAAAAACCAAATGTATGGTAAGAAAAACATGGAAGAAAAATACCAGCAAGACAAAGAACCGATTTAGAACAGAACAAGAATGTGTAAACGAATGCATGCCAAGCAGGTTTGTGGTCATGCACGGATAACTTCATGACCTAAAGTTCCCGAAATAAACAACATTTACGACATTTACGATGGTTGCGTGACACCTTAACCTCATAAAATTTATGTAGACATTGCATATAATACGAATTTCTGGAACAAGATTCTACGTAGTCAGATATAAATTGAAAGCATGCCAAAAACTTTATGCTGTAGTGCTCTGGCGGTCTGTCACTGGCGTTTTCACAGGCACGAAAAGTCCTTTCGCGCTGCCTGCCTAAAGAATAGTTTCAATATGACACTCTGAGGATCTAATGAACAAATAACATGTTGAAAAACAAATAGTGCAGCACTTAAAGTAATACCGTACTCGGTGAAAAGACGAAGGCTATGGGATAAGGTACAGACATTTCCGAAATATAATGCGATGTCATCGACGCAGGCTGCCATGTAAAATGCCGATCTCTCGTGGAACGCGCACCAACCAAGCGCACTCACGCGCTCTTCGGCCACGCTCACCAAACACAAGTAATGCTTCCGACGCCCACGCCCTTCAAAATGCCGTCCTCCTACCACAGCATCGTTCTGCTCGTACTCCTCAAGCATATACTACACCAGGACAATCCCCCCACGCACACATCATTCCCATGCACAACACATTCCGCAGCATACCAACTAAATTATAATACGAATATGACGGCATGACGAGATGTCATTTACTACACATCTGTGCGTCTGGTTAACCTCCCTGTCTTTATTTTCTTCTTTTTCCTCCTCCTAAAGGTTCATATGGCACCTACATGTCACGTAATTCACCGTTTCTTTCTAGACGTGGTTACAAGATACCCAGATCCTACAAACGTGACATCCGTCTGAAGACCACTAAAAGATCTTGTCTGCAAGTAACTCGCTTGTTTTGAATGCTCTGGTAAAAGCGCAACTGAAACATCAAGCGAAACGTGGGACTACTTGCGGCAGCAACAAAACTACGGAAGCTCCACATACGTATTGCTGTGCTGCCACATTAAGTTGTCGCTCGGCATAAACACCCTTTCGGCAGGCCTAACTCGCAAAAGTTGACGCACACTTCGAAGTAAACGAGATTACGGACAACCCCAAGGGCGCCTTGTTGGTTGAGTGTTAGAATAGAGCACGCGCCAGGTTTTATGCGGCATATCGACATGGAGAAAACCAAACTCGCTTGGTTACGCGTATATTGGAGTCGTGTCAACACTTTTCACCTTTATGATCTGGCACCGAACGAGATCTTCAAATTGTTAGGTTTTTTTTCATCGAAATCAACCGGAAGGAAAATTGGTGTAGGCGTTTGTCGTAGAAGTACGAATCATAGCCCATAACTGTAATTTTTTTATGTTAGGGAGAATGCTCAGGAACTGCACTGTTGCTGTGATGGTGCGTGTTCACTGTGATCACGTGACTTGGCTGTAGTTATAACAGATATGTCGTTATGAATAAAATCAGTTGGAAGTTGGCGCCCGTCTTGCCTTTGTGTTCCTTGTCTTCGTGTAGTTTGCGCCGAGATTTTCTTTGAATAGCGCTATGACCACCTCTGATATAGAGGACAATTGCATATGTAAATAGACAGCCAGGAGTCATAAATAATGAGCGAGGCAGCTAGATAGAGTAAATTGGTGCAAACGATGCAAATAAAAACGGCATCAAGGTTTGCAAGGACCGTTAGAAATAAATCACAAACTAAAATGTGTATGATAACATCATGGGCACTGCCTTGCTATTTGAGGCCCAAAATGATATTGCAACTGGGTGAGGCATTTCTCTGCTGCAGCAACAATCCGGAGACAACACAGCACATCTCAATGAAGTGCGAAGGTATTAAATGAGACCCGCCAGTGACGTCCACCTTCCAGAAGCGCCGATATTTAAAGCGAATGGAAGCATTAACCAGTCCAGAAAAGCAAGATACGAAAAAAAAAGCAGTGAAGAGGTTTGTACGACCTTACAGGCACAGATATAGAGCTTTTCTGGAGGAGGAAAAGGATTAAGACGAGATAGGGAAAATGTTAGCCTGCTAAGTATATATGAATACCTGAATAGCTCATGCATTCTAGGTGACTATTCATTACCACCCTATTTCAATCAAAGGGAATGACAATAAATGGGTCATCAATATCATCATCATCACCATTGTCAGAAGTGTCATTGTGCATTTTTCCAAGGGAACCGAGTTGTGTGAGTGTGTGCATGTGTGCATGTGTGCAAGCGCGCGCTGTGTGTGTTTCACCTGTCACATGGGTCTCATTATTACGGGATGACTTCTCAGTTGTAGTGCTTGATGACAGTTGACACAAACGAGCACGATGTGCAGTTGAACGTAAACAATATCATTTGCAAGCGCAGGCTTAAATCGCGGTGCTGCTCTTTGCGTTTGAAACTAATAGGAATTGATGGCACAGTGCTGTGAATGGGTCTGGAGAGAGAATGGGTCTGGGTCTGTGAATGGGTCTGAATGAGTCTGCAGCTATTCCACATACGCACTAAGACGTGTTGAATACATTTTATGTGAAGAAAGTACGCTTATATGAACCACAACAGCGATTACGCTGCCACAAGCTTGCCACACGGCTTTTAAAATGCACGCGCTATTTTAGATCCTTTGACTATGAAGTCTGCCGCATCTCTCCGAGCACCTATACTGAAAAGCCGTGCCAGCCCCGTGCCAGCCATCATTTCTGCTAGGGAGAGGGTCATTTCGCTTCGTACTTGTCCGAGTTCCACAATGCGTTGTAGCTCTCAAGAATCCCAGCACTCGATCCTGTGCACACCGGAGCCGTCACCATGTGCGCCCAATTAGTTTCGTCTCTTGTTCACCTCTGGGCCTATCCTATTGTGCCGCCCCCTTACGCGTTTCATTAGGCTTTATTATTCCGTAGTTTCAATTGTCCCTCGACATGTAATCTTCGAGGATGTATCCTTTTCTTCAAAGACGCCGACAGCCGTATGTACAAAAGCCGCCACGTGGAGGTCAGCAATTTGTAAACACTTTTTTTTATTTTCTTAATACCTTTTTTTGTACTTTTGCGTGCACCCCGCCTTTTAGAAAATAAATCTTCCATTGCTGGTCGGCTTCCCTGTAGTGCATCACGATGCATCACGGAGGAGCCGCTGCTGGGGGGAGGAGACGACTTACGATTCTTCTAAATGCTTCTACCGACACCCAAGAGACGCTGGAAAGCTGCATATCCTGTTGCCTGGTGCGCACGAGCTCCTCTTTACTCTGTCGGCAGGGGTGTGTCCCAGTTGCCGATTTGGAGGTGCCGCTCTACGCCGTGTAAATATAATGACGTGCTCGTTCGCGGAGTCGGTCGTCCACTCGGACTCTACCATTGGAATTCTACATAACTTTTTTCGAAAGGCAGCATCCGTGATGATAATTTCTACTTCACGCATTCTCATTACTGCGCATGCATGGAAGTCTACCTCGTTTTGTATCTAGGTCGGCTATTGAATATAGCGCTTCTCTGTATGTTCCGATTAACTGAATTCTCGTTTACTGAGAAAGATTTGCAGAGGTGCCGCACTATACTTCATACAGCGTCTTGCTCTGTTAGGTATGTCAAGCATAATGATGTGAACGCAGCTGCTTATTTCTCTCCTCCGTCGTTTGGGTGCAATAAATCACTACTGAAACGACTAGGCTTCGCGTGTTTCACTTTCGAGGAGGCGCCGGCAACTTGCTGCTCTAGTTGGTGACCGAATAACACGCGGTCGTCCATGGAAATTCTAAATTATTAAACGGCACGCTGCAAGGCATCCGAAATTGCGGTTGTCCTAATTTTGGTCCTCTATGGGGCGAGTGGCGATGGCAATAAGCAGTTCAGGTCTTATATATGCAATGTATTAAATATCTACGAAATATTTGCCTGCTTGAGCCGTTGCAACCACTCTTTAAGGATGGCATTCTCGATAGAAGACAAGTATTTCAAAATATGTATTTCCGATCCTTCCTTTTTCCGGAAAAATATTTTAGAGCTTTCTTCCGTGATTTCATTTAGAGAGAGTTGCGAAAACTTTGGTTTGGACTAAAGATAAAAATTTGGCACTCAAGTTGGGAGAAATATTAGGTAAGCCAACCAATTTAGAGGCTGTCTTTGTTTTGAAGCGACATTTTTGTGCAAGCAATTCTGGTTTAGCGAGATTCTACAGTACTTCCAGATGGTCGCTAAACGAGCACAGCATTTTTCGCGAACGCCAGTGAAAGCTTCGCTTAAACCAATTCTCGCAGCACGTAGAGCCGGCATAATTTTGATATGTCTGGCAGAAAGAAATTAACCACAGCCAACAGTGAGATATCTTTTATTTGATAAGGCATATTAGTAATAAAAGCAATCACGTTTCTCATGAATAAAAGCACCGCCGAATGAAGATCGTCTGCTAGTACGTAAAGTGTGACTATGTGTTAGTCAGTGACGCCTAGGTTTTCTCTTGGAGTATGTTGGTGCACATTCATTTCTGCATTTTTTGTAAGTTGTAAATACGTTATGATTTGGCCAAAAGTCTGAAGCATCGAGTCCGTAAGTGTCTATTTCTACGCAGTCATCTGTGTATGGGTCATAATAGTGGTAAGTCGTTGGCGTCACCCCAAAAGGATAGACATCATGGTACTCTGAATAGGAGGTGTCCAGGCATGGGGAGCTTTCTGAAAAACAGTTCCAGTGTTGCATCAGTTCTACCGTTGTCGCAGCCCTTAACACGTTTTACTTCAAGTACTATTCGCAACAAATGCATTTCCCTTTTCTAAACTGCATGCAAAATTTAAAAAAAAAATACTTGCTATTGAGCCCATCAGTTGGTATGCGACTATATGAAAACGAAGTTTCATATGAGTCTAATCACTCCAAAAAACTCGCGTGGTTGTACCCATTCTGGTGGTGGACATCCATTCGTCAACCCAGTATGCTTGATATTTGGAAAGTTTCAAAGAGCTTTCACATGTAAGTTAAGCGTTCTTTCAAAGTGAAAAATAAGCGGGGTAATAATGGGATGTGACATTTACAAAATTCTAAAAGTGCGGATGATCCACGTGCGTGTACTAATCAAGTGATAACAATCGAGCGACATTGCCAGCGGTAGGTAACTGGCGCACTACAATAACTAGGGGGTTCTGCCTGGTATAAATTAGGACGGAAAGGGCCATGCAAACACTAGGTTGAAATGAATGCCTTAAATCATGGCACCGAGTTGCAAACACGTCAGCTGGATTACTATGTTCCACTCGACACCATAGTACTAGCACACAGTTGCTGGAGTAGTAGCTCTGTACTCATATGTGCTGGAGGTAGCACATCTAAGTACTTAGCTCATCAGGCTTTTCTGAAGACTGCTACCAACTACTACAGAGAACTTTCGCCGAAAGGCGTGATTCAAAGCCTTCCAGAAAAAAAAAGTAACACTGAACAAACCTTACATTACTGGCCTTATATTACAGCGCCAGATCTGCAAGAGTAAAAATGTGTCTCCTTCATTGCTTACTTGGCCACTGTCTAATTAGCGACATCATTCCTAGGGGCGCATTATGTAAACAACTGTCTCTCGAACATTTCAAACAGCCTATATTCATGTATTTCTGCGAAGAAAGCTCTTGGCAAAAACACCGAAAATACAAATGAATGTCCTCAGCTACTATAATTCTTCCAAATGAAAAGCTAATAAATACTGCTTAACAATCACCTCCACCAATGATAACAGCTCTCCTCTGGTATTTATACAATGCTTCAGGCCAACCTTAATTATTCAGCTAAATTTATAGGGAGCATTCCTCAGCCTGCAATTTAGCAGCAGTCGTCTTTAACAGCAATTACTTACAATACATAAGTAAGCAGCTCAACAAGGAAAGCCTGAAGAAAAGCATTATGATTGACCTACTTATTTCAGCAATGCCCAGATGCGCAAGCAGAAGGCCTAATGTCTTGAAGTATTCATGCAGTATCCTGATCTACCCCTAACAGATGATATGCAAAACCTGAAAGTGCGCTTCTCTACACACTTTCTTTGACGCAACCAAGATGGCGGATCTCAGGCTAGAATCGTAACTGAAGTACAAACATGCGGATCAGTGACATCATTCCTGCCATAGTCCGTTCCCCGCACCACCCAAGGTTTAAAAACGCGTCTCTCAGCTTCAATAGCGCTACTAAATGGACCTAGGCCATATTGGTTAGGGAAAGTGGATGCATGCTTACGATTCCCTTTTTGCGTATTTTTTATTATGATAAATATATCATTGTGCCACATGACGTGATGCTACCAAGTGTAAGCACCTGATTCCTTGCTAGATTATGCCAAATCCCTTGATTATATTTCAAAATATTATTGATGAAAACACTTTGCTTTTGCCGCATTTCGTCATGTGGCATTCAACATATCCATCTTTTTTGAGCGCTACTTATAACCAAGCGTCATCCATCAAAAAACGCATTTGAACAAATACGCATTTGAACACAAAGGTCTTAATCCAGGTGACTTCTGCTAATGCAAAAGTAGCCCTTTTACGAGAACTTCCAGCAACTAGTAGTATGTTTGTCTGCATGTTTCGCTATCCATATCTAACCTCTTTCGCATCAACTTTGGTCACTGCTTAGTCCATGGTCCAATGCGCAGAGTATTGCGTTACCTTAAAGTTTATCTAGTGCTGGGCGAAATCGAACCCGCGTCATTTACATAAGCACAAGACAGGGGTAATTGGAAACCACAGGGAGAGGCCTTCGTCGTGCAGTGGACATCAATATAGGCTGCTGCTGCTGGTGATGATGATGATATTCAAACATTTGCCACATGAGGACTTCGCGGCTGTGTGCTAAATGGTGCAGCGTTCCCAGAAGAAAGGGCGTAAGACGAGCTTGGCTGCAAAGCACGCCCCATACATGACAGATTACGGAGGTGGCAATACGGTGCGTAGCGACATTGCTTGAATGCTAATCGCATTAACATCGGCCATCATCGGGAGGTGGTTTCTGCCAGATTTTTTTATTCACGAGGTCATCCAAGAAGTCTACAGCAATGACGCTTTCCGCAAAATATGGCACTCCACTCTAAAGACACACACCAGAAATGGTCAAGTATTTCGTGTCTAGCATGGCTTACAGTGGCTGCGTGAACTGTCCAGTTGGAGAGATGGGTTTGCTTTTCGTTGTAGGTAAGCTGCGAAACACGCATTATCTGACCAAATATATTGTTTATATGAATATTCGAAAGCACCGAACTACATATAGAATAGAATATTGTCATGCAAAGCAAGATGCTATTTGCACTCAAAGTATCGAGCATTCTCACATTGCTAGCTTAACTTGTGTATAATATATGTCACTGCTATCAAAAATCTCCGATTGATATATCGAATTTCATGGCTTCCACTCTGAAGCAGCATGTTGGCTGCTGTAATTCCACTTTTTCCTGTGTTTGTTATCGACCCTGAATGGTTGTCCGTAGTTCGTGTAAAACTGAAAATTTTTAAAAATATTATCGTCGTAAATTGCCTTTTCAATCTGCGTGTTCCATCCCTTTACGCCACCAATACATCACTGACGGTTCATTATTCTCCACCGAGGAGGTATTCAACTTTCCACACTCATTGTTCAATCGAACGCCTGGTGTGTGTCTTGCTTTTCCAGGCGTTCCGCAGGTACAGTACATTCATTGTTGAATTCTCTCCCACAGAGGCTGGACCTCAGAAACCTCTTTCTTTTCATATGCTACTTTGCTGCTCGATAGAGTTTCATAAGTGGCTATCGCGCTGATTCAGTATATTGGTTTATAATCTCTGGTTTTATACTTAACGCCTTTTTCAATACCACTGTCCGCACCGTTACCGCAATATTTACTTATTAGTATTATAATCGTTTTTCTATACTGTGAGTACGCATGATAAAATACAAGTGCCGAAAACATTAGCTCCCCATCTACTTTTCTCGCGTTCACCTTCCAAATGCTTCCGCCCGATGGTTTAGAAAAAAGTAAGGTTCTTGCTGCTACTTTTGTGAGACGGAAGATATTCATCCATCAAATTATAGATAAAAACCCTTCTCTTATTTCGAACACAAGTTGTTACTGCCTGTTGGACTCCAACAGGTAGTGCCCCCGTATGAGTGAGAGCACAGATCATATTCGCCTATGATCACGCACCAACTATTGCGAAAAAGCAATTCATGGCAACCCAAATTACTACAACAGGAAATGGACACCTCAGGAAGATACTACTAAATTCCGGGTAATTTCCATAACAGTCTTGTCCGAGTAATCTTGGACAATGTGTGCGTTCATACATACTTTTGGAATTTAAAAGAACCAAATGAAGCAATAGCTTACCATCGCACGTCTGATAGCATTTTTCCCGTGAAGAAAATGCGTCTCCGGTAATGAAACTGCAATGTGGGTACTTCATGCATTTCTTTTTCTTTGGGTTATAACCATAAAAACCGACACTCGACACATCGTTGAGCTTGCAGGCTTTCGTTGTATTTGGTGCTTTTGCTTTGCACTTAGTTATGTCCGCGGCTGAAAAAGGTTAAGGAAACACATGAGCGTTCTTTGATTTAGGTGTGCAACCTACCTTATGCCCTATAGGTGCGTAAGTTAGGGTGAAACAACAAAAGCGCAAATCACCTGTTAATTGATACGCACTTAGCATAGTGACGAGGTGACACAGCTACATTATGTGCCTACCGCGGGTCACCTCGGAGTGTCTAGGACGTATGACCGTGTTCGGCATCGCTTCTTTTGGCCCGGTATTTAACGTTCGGTTGGCCGTTACGTCGCATCCTTTGAAAAATGCCAGCGCCATATAAGAAACCAGCAGCACTCCCAGCTGGCCGCCTTCAACCCCTTATCCTACCATCGGAGCCATTTTTTACCGTTTGTCTTGACCTTCTTGGCCCTTTCCCGCTATCTGCTTGCGGAAATAAGTGGACAGCCTTCGCTACCGACTACACGACCCGGTACGCGCTCGCTCGGGCGCTTCCAACCAGCTCTGCAACCGACACCGAACTGGGTAGGAACAGGAGATGCAGCTTCAATCTCCCGGTGAACGATACGCACAATACTGTTGGATGCAGACGGCACAGGTCAGAGATGGAGGTCCTTGCAGGTAGATGGTGCAGCCGTATTAGGAAGGCGGGAAAAGTTGTGAGCAATACGACGGCTTTTGGCTTCTTCAAATCTGCGGCATTCGGGAATGATGTCCTGCACTGTCGATGAGTTCTTGAAAAAGATGAGCCTATAAATGCATCATCCACGATTCCTTTGAGGATGTGCGCGACCTTTCCAGCTTCCGGCATCTTCTCGTCAACTTTGCGATAAAGAGCACGCACGTCCTGAATATATGCCACATAGGACTCAGTGTACATCTGAGCACGGCACGCAATGTCTTTCTGCGCGGCACGCCAACGGCCGACAACCTCGCCGAACAAATCAGTGAGCTTTTGTTTCTACAAGTTCCAGCTGGTGAGTTCCTCATCGTGGGTCTCGAACCAAACACTTCCGTCCCGCAAGGTAAAACACCAGGTTAGCGAGCATGAGGGTATGGTCCCAGTGACTGCTCCCGCTAACCCGTTCGTATATATAGTTGAAGCCATTTTTCAACGTCGGTGTTGTCTGTGCCATAAAAGGTGCCAGGGTAGCGCGGTTGTGTCCGGATGACGTAGGGCGCGGTTTGCGACGTGCCCGAAGCATTTTCGCCTTGAGCTGGCATTGTCAATGCAGCCAAGGAGCGCCCGCTGCGTAAATCGTTCGTGGAAGGTGCGTCTTGGAGAACCCGCACCTTCCACGAAAACGTTTCGTGGAAATAGGTTTAAAATATATTTACAGGATATTTACAATGCGGCCACTGGCACACAAAGCATAAGTGGTGGAAAACAATCCGCGCGACATCAGCGAGCAACCTTCGGTTTGCAGATGACATTGTTCTATTCAGCAACACTGGGGACGAATGTCAACAAATGATTGAGTACCTTAACCGACAAAGTGTTAGAGTGGGGTTGAAGATTAATATGCAGAAGACACAGATAATGTTCAATAGCCTGGCAAGGAAACAAGAATTCAGGATCGCCAGTCAGCCTCTGGAGGCTGTAAAAGAGTACGTTTATCTATGTCAATTACTCACAGGGTACCCTGATCATGATGAGGAAATTTACAAAAGAATAAAAATGGGTTCGAGTGCACACGGCAGGTATTAACAAATTCTGACTGGGAGCTTACCACTGCCGTTGAAAAAAAAAAGTGTACATTCATCGCATTCTACCGGTGCTAACATGTGGGGCAGAAACTTGGAGGTTTATGAAGTAGCTCGAGAACAAGTTAAGGACCGTGCAAGGAGCGATGGAATGACAAATGCTAGGTGCGACGTTGAGAGTGAGAAAAGGAGTGGTGTGGATCAGACAGAAAACGGGCTAGCTGATATTCTAGTTGACATTAAGAGAAAAAATGGTGCTGGGCAGGCCATGTAATGCATAGGGTAGATAAGCGTTGGACCATTACAGTTACAGAATGGATACCAAGAGAAGGGAAGCGCTGCCGAGGACGGCACAAAACTAGGTGGGGTGATGAAATTAAAAAATTTGCAGGCACAAGTTGCAATCAGCTAGCGCACTACAGGGGAAATTGTAGATCGCAGAAATAGGCTTTCGCCCTAGCTGCAGTGGACATAAAGATAGGATGATGTTGATGATGATGATGATGATGATGATGATGATGATGATATACCAGGCTATTTTAACTGGAACAGCAGGAATGCCCGCGACGGCACGCGGTGTACGGAGCGTTGCAATGTTACGAAGATCAACAAAAGAAAACATATACGTGGGCAATACCTCAACTAAAACTATGAGGCACCTATCCCTAAAGGTTTAAAACAGTTCTATGCGTACTCAACTACAAACGCTGATCCGGGTGCTCGTTTAATTGACACCGTCTATATGCCTTTGAGAAAAATCGTTTCTTTGAGAAAATCTCTCTTGCCGGACTATCGAAAGCTGCAAATTACCTTCAAACTTTTTTCGAGGTGTAGTGCCTTCAATTGCTGCATCGAATAACATTACCTTACATCAGCAGTTCCGATGCAACAAGAGGATGAAGTTACTGCAGGTATTACCAGGCTTTGTGGTCTCCGGTTTTAAAGACAGGTGAAAATTAGCATCGTAAAGTGAGAACTCGAAAGCATTTCAGTGTTCTTTGTCATTAACGATCCAATGGCTGGTGTGATCACACATTAGGGCTAAACTTTTCGTTTCGACAGAGCAAAATATGTATTTATGTTTCATAATGTACATAATTTGAGGTCTTAGAACGTTTAGCAAACTGTGAGTTTATTTGATATCAGAACCAAACTATCCGACCACACAAGATATAGTTGAAAAGTCCTGCTAGAACAGCCAAATCACAGAGAGGTGAACACGGAAAAGGAAGAGGGCAAAAAGAAGCATTGTACAATGTATGATGAATGCATTAACAGCAGCGTTTATCATATATCATTGACGTGCAATCAAAACCACCCATCAATTATTTCTACGCCACATATCAATAAAGATATAGATCTGGCGTGCTCGTCAGTTTCTGAGCGTCAGTGAGCGCGTTATGTGTGCCAAGGCGCAAGCTCTATTGTGATCATGTGTTGCATGCAAGCTCGTTTTGGCGTTTTGACACATTGAGCTTGACTGAGTCGTTCGAAGGTGAAAGGTGCTTCAAGCGAGAAAATATTCTCCCGCGAGCCGCTTCACTTCAAACCACTGGCATGGTGAGCCTCCTGTATTTTACTAGAGTGACTACTCTACGTTAGTAACGAAACCTTCATCTATTGATATCGAGAACAAATAAGAAAAGGCCGATGAGATAACTCCTCACGTCTGGCTGAGGTCAGACGAAGAGAAGCGGAAGCTTACCATGGAATTTCATTCCCTTAAAGAGAGAAAACTGGGCCGAACTTGCTACGCGACTGGCTTGTAGTGTACTAATGGCTGCAGGGAGGCTAAATTCTTGGGTGGTGACATTATATTTATTTCAACCTAATACCAGAACTATGGGGTGAAAACACTTAACCACAAAACGCTTCTGCAGTAACATTTCTGTGTATAGCCATATCCCTAAGGAGTCCTGTGGTTATATATATATATATATATATATATATATATATATATATATTAACATATATATTAACATATATTATTAATATATTAAGCATATAAGAAGTAAAATACCCGTAGCGACATGCATACGAAAGCACACTGTTGTTACTTACCTCTTTCTGATAGTTCAACTGAATCGCTCAACTCGTGAAATCCAGGATGAGCATGCGCCACAGTTCCTGCAAAATTCCGTAAAGTAGTTAGACAACGCGGAATGCTCTAAGAGTCTATAACGTTATAAAAATAAGTTCAAACCAGAAGTTTCTTGATCGATAAATCATCACCTGTCCGCGAATATAGCGGTAATAATGTAAAGACATCATGGTGTTTTCGGAGGGACGCCTTGCCTGTAATTGTTATCATGGCATCGCCGACGTCAGCTGTCTTTACTTAATCGGTAATATTGAGCTGAACCTTGGCTTCCTAGGAGAGCTCTGCCCTCAAAAACCGCTGAATCTGATGAGTCCCATGGATGCTTCCTGGCGGCACTCAAGACGTCCGCTGAAGTGGCAATGCTTGTTGGTCATGATTCATTTTCTTTTTGGGGGGCAAGTTCTCTGGTTTAGTTGCTTTTCAGATAAAATAAGCCCATGACATATCCTAATTTAGGAAAAACTGTTAAAACAGGTTTCATCGTTAAAGAACCCCAGGTGGTCAAAATTAATCCGCAGCCTTCCACTACGGCGTGCCTCATAATCAGAACTGGTTTTGGCACGTAAAACCCCAGAAAAGAAGAAGTAGGTTTCATTGTCTTGGGATTGTGACTGCCTGTAGTATAGGGGTGGCAGAACGACACCGGCCGGAGGTAGGCCTAAGAGCCACAGGCGCGAAGCACCGTAGAAGTGAGCGGCAATCTCTTTTAATGGGAACCGATAACAGACTGAGTTTATTTCGAACCGGGAGGGGCAAGAGGGTCAGAGTAAGTGCACCACACGGTTTTCCTGCTATGCGCTTACAACAAACCCACATGGTGGCACTAGCTCTTAGCCACTTTGAATGCAAGAGAAACGAAACCGATACACAATATATCACCTCACCCTTGGAAAAAACTAAGCGTTTGATGTCAATGCATGATGTCATTATACAAATATTAAACAAATGCAGTAGTAATGGCCTGCAGTAGAAGTTGAATTAGTGGTCCACGGTCAAAACAGTGGAAGAGGACGTTGGGTACAATGATTAGAGCAATATTCAGAACGCTCTTTTGCCTGGTATTTTGCCAGTTCTTATGCATTCCAACGCCTGTCGTCTATAAGCTGAAATAACCAGCCGTGGTTGCTTAGTGGCTATGGTGTTGGGCTGCTAAGTACGAGGTCAGGGGATCGAATCCCGGCCACGGAGGCTGCATTTCGATGGGGGCGAAATGCGAAAACACCCGTGTACTTATATTTTGGGTGCACGTTAAAGAACCCCAAGTGGTCCAATATTTCCGGAGTCCCCTACTACGGCATGCCTCATAATCAGGTAGTGGTATTGGCGCGTAAAACCCCATGACTTATTTATTTAACAAGCTGAAATATACTCTGGTGTATCTGTCATTGCATTGTCGTTCAAGGCCAAGGTGCCTGGTACCTGATCTCCTTCGTTTCCGTACCATGACAACAACGCCTGGTTGCAGCTTTGGGCCTTTTGTTATGCGGCGTTGGTCTACATAAGTGTTGGTCCGTTGCTACTTTTGGATCACTCCATCTCAAAAAATCTGATGAAGCTTAGAGGAAGCAAACCCGGGACGGATGGGAGCCATGTGTGCTACATCGAGCCATGTGCGAGGTTGACGACTATACAGTAAGTAGAATAGACTGGTGAGACACCTGCTGACGTATGTGGAGAAAATCTGTAAATGGCCGGATGCTGCAAAACTGCTAAGCTCACGCCTCTCGAGTAGGGTTACATGAATGTACTCCTTGAGCACACAGTTGAATCTGTCAACCTGCCCATTTGCCTGAGGGCAGTACAGTGAAGACAGCAAATGCTTGATTGATTTTTCTCTCAGAAAGTTCTGAAGTTCATATAGCGCACATTGAGAACCATTGACTGACACAGTGGCATCAGGGCAGCCCTCATGACTGAAAACTAAAATGAGGAAGCGAATAACAGCTTCAGAAGTGACTGAAGACAGAAAGAAGACTTCAGGCTACTTAGAGTGATTACCAGGACTACAGCAAAAGGAGATTATTCAGGAGCCTGAGCAACTGGATATCTTATGTATATTGCCACTTTTTCCGGTGGCCTGAGACGCTATTGAGCAGTTCGGAGAGGAGCAGGAGCTGCCTTGGCAGACTAATCAACCTGCTGACACACAGAGCAGCTGCGAATAAGTAAGTTCTTCAACTTGTCTATCCATATGAGGCCACTAGTAAATGCTTTGTAATAATAATGCCCAGATGATCTTCATAAGCTAACTAGAGAAGCTCCAGACGCAGTGAAGCTGAAGTAATTATGCGTTTTCCTCGCATTAGAAGGTTATCTATGTATGATGATTCAGGTGACAGTCGTGCATATGGCTGTATTTCTTCAGAACATCAGCAGCATTTCTCCGCCCATTGATAATTTTGTATTTCCAGGCCTGACAAACTGGATCGGCCAGTTTAGCTGTTTGATTACTCCGTAGTGATGCATGCAGTGATGAAAGACACTATTCTCAGTCTGGCTCAGTTTCGAGAGGAACAGGAAGGCGCGACAACGCTTCAACAATGACGTTATGGTCGCCCTTGCAGTATGCCATGTGAATGTTATAGTAATTGAGCTGTGAACTTCATCGAGAAATCATTATAGGATGATGACCAGACCTTTCGAAGACATCCATGTTTCAAGAGCTTCATGATTCGTTCGAAGCGTGAACCGATGACCCCGCACCTAAATTTGTCATTGTTCAAATGCAAAAGTCAGGCTAATGCTTCACTTTCACCTACGGAGTACCATCATTCCGCGAGGGTTAGGGTAGGAAATGAAAAGTCCTTTGTAAAGAGCTCGTTTCCGCATTTTGTTGCAGGATGCCACCCGAGCCTGCGTGTGAAGCATCCGTTGTTACAATGACGGGAAAATGGGTTTGGAACACGCGTACGACAGAATGTGAAGCCAGAGCTTCCTTAGGTGACTGGAAGCTCAATTCGATGATTTGGTCCCAGACAAGCTTTTGTCCTTGTCTTAGATGTTTTCTAAGAGGCTATACCATTTCAGCGTAGTGCGGGACGAGTTTAATGTATAGTATCCCACGAAGACTTGAATGCAGCGATTTCTTGCCGGCTGGTTGCGGTGCATCAACCGTTGGGTTGATTTTGTTTTACAACAGTTAAATGGCTATTTGCGCTGACTTTATGTCCAAGAAAGGTGAACTCCTGGGACACTGAATACACTCTTTCCGTTTCATTTCATGCCAGTAGCAGATGTTTTGCAAGGACAATTTGCAGATTCTTATCACGCTCAGCTTCTGTGACGCTCCGAATCAAAACATGTAGGCACCACAAAGTACCTGGGCAGTCCTTCAAAACAGATGTCATGATCTGCTGAAAGGCAGATGGCGCACTTGCCAGTCAGAAACACGCACGGTTTTAACGAAAAAGACCTTCGCGAGGGACGAAGATAGCAAGCTCGTGCATTTTTCTGACAAACGAACCTAGGCATACGCAGATTGCAAATACAACTTAATGAAAACGGCAGTATCAACTTGTCGACGTAGCAGTTCGTCATCATGAGTTAGCATCCACTACTATGGCCTTGTTTGGTTCCCCAAAATTGACGCACAATTAAATGGAATTGTAATTTTTCTGAACCACGATAAGCGGAGATATCCACACTGATACTGAAACATGCTCAATGACAGCTGATTCGAGTCGACGCAGTTCGGCTGAAACTTGCTCACGATGTTCCAGGGGCGGAGGCCGTAGTTTCGCTGATACTGGTTGCACAGAAGGGCGCAGATGAACGCCATCTATGGATACATTTACTGTTCCTGTTGTCGTGAGAATAGACGCAAGTATTCCTCTGGAACGGTGTGCGGAAGAGACGATAATTTGACCACGGGATCAGCTGAAATCATTAGTGACAAGCGAGTGAAGATCCTTGCTTAGTCATGCCCAGGGCTTCGGCGGCATGCAGGCCAAGTAGAGCAGTGCCTTGGTCCGTGATGTGGAATATGATCCTTGCAGAACAATTTCAGTATTTCACTACCACGGAGAGCTTTCCTGAAGGTAGTATTTCTTGCTGTGAGTAGTTTGGATGCTTGAAGAAGACTATGGAAAAACGTTGAAGTGCTCCTGGCACATGGCGAGGCTCATTATAGAAACTGTAGCTCCTATACCGATGAGCTACTTTAGCGGGGTTTTGGCAACGATCACTTTGGTGTAAATGATTGCCGGACGAGGACTCTGTGCCCATATTGTTCGCACGCAAGAGATGGTAGTAAGCCACTCTGTTTCAGCTGACAAAGAAATAGGCTGATGCTTGATGACCTCGGTTCCACAAACGGCAAAGTGACGCGTAATGTCGCTTTTTTTTATGTGCGGCTTGTCATATGCTTGACCGGGTAACTCCAATACGATACTATGTGCTCAGTTGATCCACAAAGGTAGCAATAGTCTGTAGCGTCTTGTATTTTAAACTCCTTGCCGAGCGCCATGTTTGCCACGCCGGTACGAGGAAGGAGTGGCCTGACTACCACCATGTTGGTCTGTCGGGGAAACAGCGAAAGCCTTCTCGCTTCTGTGAAGAAACGCGGGTCACGGACGAGCCGTGAAAGACTTGCAAATCATTTTGCACTTGCTCGACGCGTTTTATTGCCTGACAAGACTGAATACCTAAACATGAAATCATCTGAAAACAACCTCACTAATTGCGCCACATAAAATTTATGACCTCACTGAATACTGAGCAGCTTTACCATAAGCTTTACTTAATCCCGTTCGTGAATATGCCTCTGCGTTTTAGTATCCATACAAGAAGTATGAAATAATTTATCTTCAGTATCTATAATCTGCATAACTGTGTCCTTTAGTATCTTTAACTCCCTTCTGTGCATTGCTTTATTCCTGCTCGGAACTTTGCAACGTTCTTGATATTTGACTGTCTCCAGTGTATTTCAATGTTTTCATGGTTTTGGTTTTGCTTGCCCTACGAGGAGGAGCCGAAAATTCAACCAATAAAGAAAAATTCGGTGGAACGCTGACTGTTCACGGTAATGCGTGTAGCATTGAATCAATATAGTGACACAACGTATTGCCACCGGCGAAACAAGCAATGTATAAGGCGTGTACTACGGCAGGATTCCTCTTTCGCTCTTACCTAAGGACACTTGGCACCATCTAACACCGCTACTGCTAAGCCTGCGCGTGCCCTCCGAAATGCATGGCACACGCATATACGCTTGCAATTCTAGCATTTTTATATACATCTCCTTAATGTTTTTTTCTTCCTCAAAACTGAACTATCTACATTGCACCACTGCCTATGCCTGTAAGAAATCCAGTCCTATCAATCACTCCCCAGCTTTCTTTCTTTTTTTCTGGACTCGTTGCGCCATCTACTGGCACTGCTGAGAAGTCCGTGCGTGTTCTTCGAGACGAGAAGCGTGATGCGCTGGTGCCTTCGAATGCTGAAAATTCTTTGCTCGCTTGCAGCACACTCAGTGAAACATATTCAGTGCCCCAAGTTGGTGAGACGTTCATTAACGATCGGTACATACCCGTTGTATTCATAGCGCAGCTCACTAAAGCAATGGCGTGGGAGGCGCTCATTGAAAACGTGTCACATTCACATTACATTTGGGGTGCCGCCTGCTAAAGCGTCGGGTTGCTGTCCTCGAGGAGCTCGTCTCACGGGGGTTCGATTCCGCTCTGCAATGGAGAGAATTAAGGCATATTCCCAGTGACACATGCCTAGTTGCCCAAGCTGGCGTCAAAGACGTTCTTGAAGAGCGGCACACACCTACAGGCATAGACCTAGGGGCCCAAGTTGGCATCAACGAAGTTCTTTGAAGAACGGCAGCAGCCCGCTGGCACATACCCAGGGCTACAAGTCGGCGTCAAAGAGTTTTTTCGAACAGTGGTACCAACGCAGTCCCGCATCTACAGTGATCCACGTGGACGTGAAAGGCGTTCGTTGAAGAGCGGCACGTATACGTGCACATTTCCGCATACTCAGTGACCCAACTAGGTCGAATGGTTGGTTTCGAACCCTACATATTGAAGCAATTATGCGCAATTTTTGCGCTCTCGCATTCACGCACACGTACACACAAATGCATCCACACAAGCACAACCCTCCCCCCCCCCCCCCCCCCCCCACAGGGACACACACACACAACAATTTCCTGTGGATGCGTGTGCGAGTGTGCGCGTTAGTGCGAGAGTGCTAAAATTGTGTCTGATTACTTCAACATGACGAGTTACCAACTAGCCTAACAGCAAGTTCTACTAAGGTTTCGAACCCTGTTAGCTCAGCACAGCAGCCGAATGCGCTACCCATTCGCCCAATGGATACCCAGTGACGCAGGTAGGCGGGAAAACGATTAGATACATATATGGATACCCAAACATAGACACAAACAAACATAGATAGATAGATTTATAGACACATAACCCACCCAATGTGCGCGAAATACCCAATGAATGCTAACACGTCAAAACCACAAAACGCCTGGACAGCATACTGCTGCATTGTTCACGACCCGGTTCAGAGAGTGCCACTGCAAGGCACGAAGTAGGCTGTTTTGTTCAGCTGCAGAATTCTTTTTAAAGCGTTAGCATTGTTAAGATGTTTCACGCACTTTGCGGCGGCTATCTTAATATGTTCGTTTGTTTGTATCTATCTATCTAGGCATGACTGCATCCCACCGTTTACCCGCCTACTTTCGTCACTGGGTAATCCATGGTCGAATGGGTGCTGTGCTCAGAGAACAGGGTTCGAAACCAGCGGTCGGACCAACTTAGGCGGCGGAGTATGTGGCGATGCGTAAATTCGACGAAAATCGTTTACGCACCAAGGGATCCGAGAAAAAGCTGAATATCTCCGCAACCAAAAAACACCAGCCTGGTATTCCCATTTCCAGCCTCTACTGGTACATGCGAACAACATTGTGATGTACCGTTTTACTGGCTACATTCAAGGGCTGCTCGGATATTCAGCTTTTTCTCAGATCCCTTGGTCCGTAAACTTTTTTCGTCGACTGTACACATGTGGCGCTCTTAAATGAACCTCTTCTCGCCGACATGGGTCACTGTAGATGCGGAACTGGGTATCGACCGCTCTTCCTTGACGCCGACTTGGAGCACGGGGTATCTGCCACTCGGTCTGCGCTGGTCTTCAATGAGCCCCTTTGATGCATACTTTGACCACGAGGTATATGCCAGTAGGTGTGCGTCGCTGTTCAATGACCTTCTTGGACACCTACTTGGGTTACTAGGTATGTGCCACCGGGATTGTGAATGCGCTGCTCCGAAATGTCGAAAAATATCCCCTAAATTTCTCCGATACCGGATGGAATCGAGCCCATGTCCCAAGGGTTCCTGAAGGACAGTAACCCGACGCTTCAGCAGGCTACGCCACAAATGCGTTAGCTAAGCGCCGCTTTTCAACGAACGTCTTTCATGCCAACGCTTGGGCGAGCTGCGCCACGAATGCAGTGGGTATGTGCTGCTCTTGAGTGGGCATATCGCATACTTGGGTCACTGAGTATATGCCCCTGGGTGTGCGGCAAATGAGGGAACGGTTGACCGCGTTCGCAGGCCCCGGCGCGCCACGCTTGTCTGGAAGGCCGTGCGCGCACTTCTCGGCAGCACCACAAGATGGCACAGCGCGTCCAGAAAGAAGCGCGAGGGAGGAGCCAGGATGCCGCATTACGCGTTTCCCAGGGGTCGCATTCACCGGCGCGCCATGCCTTTAAGACACTGGCAGGCTTCGCGACGGCTGTGATAGATGGCGCCAAGTGTTCTTAAAGAAGCGCGAAACAGGTGTCCTGCGGCAGTACGCGTCTCACACATAACTCGTTTACATGGCGACAATACGCCGTGTCGCTATATTGATTCCATGCTAAGTTAACGGCCAGCTAGTTGCCGGCTACAGTGACAGAAAAGCTCAGCTGATTTACTAACACTTCACTGTACTAATATTTTACTGCAATACTAGTGCTGTAATCTCTCTCTGTATTCAGTTACTGAATAAAGTTGACCTTTGTGTATTGAACGTTTCACAAAAGAAAGCAAATTAAGTTGCTCACTAACCCCATCTCAGCCACTCACAACCAGGGTTCTCAACTCTAGAGGCTGTTTACGCACTTTCTTTCACTGATGAGTGTGATGTGCAACAGCAAAGTATCTTTATCTTGGCTACATCACTTGACGATGCAAATGCTGTAGCCACACCGCTGAGCGACACACACATGAAATTTAAGGATCCTCCTTCTCTTTGCTTCCTTCACTATCTGATTCGCTTATACGCGCAATGGTTTCTGCATAAAACTATCCCAGATATCTGCTCCCTGTGCCATGACAATCACTGGAAATGCAGTCTTCAGGCTATATTCACGGGAAAACGCCTATTGTGTACTAATTTCAACGCATCGGTTGTCTATTTATCGCCCTCTTATATAAAAGCAACGTTGTTAGGTTGCAGCCGAATTTGCACATCAAACTTGAACGAAACGTTCAGCTTGTTTTATTGCGACAGCAGTGGAGCGCTCTAAGCTGTGTTTGCTGTGTCCATCCGTCATTTCTGCTACGCCAACGTCATGCAGACCGGCCACCTCCTTATTGCCTGGTTGACCACATTACATTTTCACTTTTTGGTGAAGTTGATGAACAAGATAGTGCCAAAATTTTAAGTACAAACTGAAATCTTCATTTGTGTCATCCCCCCCCCCCCCCCCCCCCCCCCCCCGCACGTGTACCCAGAAAGATCTATTCAGAGTAACACTATAGCGGTGAGCGTGGTCGTCGGCCAACGAATACTGATCTAGGCATCAAAGACGACCGATACTAATATATACATGGCTCATCATTCATTCCAGCGTATTTGCTGGTGTTCAAGTGCACCAATATTCACGTCTAGTGCCCACTCTGATTGGACAAGATATTTGGCTATAAAATCAGCAAGAACATTGAAGACATTTCAGTACATCTAGGCGCCGAGCAGTAACTTTAGAACAGTAGCTCACCGGTCAAAATGATTTGCGAAAAAAGGTAAGAAAATGCAGTACGCGTATCATGCTGAAAAAAATAAAAACAATATCATTTTGCCGGCTGCCTCGGGGAATTGCAGTTGGATGCCAGACGCGCCAGCCAATAAGTTATGGCGGCAAGTTCGCGCATGGCAATTTCGGCGGATTTTTCTGCGCCACATGGGCTCAGATGTGGGTGAAGTCTGGGCATGTATTGAGGAGGTCTCATTAAGCAATACTGTATACGGGATCAAAAGGTCGTCTTGCTTACGGTTAAGAAGTTATTCGTGAGCAGAACCAATATCGTCAATATTTATTATAAAAATATTTTGTCGTTATGTTCAATTTTCGCGGCATATTATGGTTCTGACCTTTTATGCAGATTTATTTGCTTCAGTGCGCTGTCAATGAAATTTGATTCGATTAGTCCAGGTGCCTCTCCATTTAGGCTTGTTTACGAACCAAATGGCAGATAGTCAGGGTAGAGTGTCCATTAGCCGACTTTCCCTTATCGATACTTCCTACGTCAGCCTAAATAAATGTTGCAAGGTTCACGGGTGCATGCAATTTTGCTAGACTCTTTGAATGCCACGTGAACCAATTTCTGTTTTTACATTGCCTCCTATTTTAGAAGTGCGCCGTCTTGCGCATTTGGATTCATTTATTCATTCCTTTAAACATTTCTATCGAAGCCGCCTCTATTTGACACTCTCATAGGACGTTCGCCCTACCATTCAGAAATTTTATTTCTTTCCAGGTGGTTTCGTTGATAGCACTCTTGCTTTATTACGTTCTTTGCCACCTCATTTATATTTTCCCGGAAAGATTGCTTTGCTGTCTTGCAACAACTTAAAATATCTAATTTCATTGTATCTATCAGCATTGTTCCATGGCGAGTATGGTTTATTTTGACAGACAAATCAAGCCGGATATCAGTGTCTGCAGTTACAGCCCCTTATGATGCCGCAGTAAACAATTTCAGAGATGGGGGAATCACTGAATACGGTCGAATTTTAATGTTCTGGTTACTGCCAAAAAATGCGATTGCCAGTACGCCTTCCCTATGAACGCAGTTTAACAAATATACATCAGAATACAGAATGCATGCCATAAGTGACGATATGCGAATTTTCCAACACATATATCGTATTATCCAAAAAGCTGAAAAACACACTTATTTTTTATATAGCGCCGCCTTTAGAAGCCCTTTAGCCAAAATACTCACCAGCCAGGCCGACCAGGAGTGCAGAAACGAAAATTTTCATTTTGTCTGAGGCGTTGATTAAATGTCACGTGCACGTGCGCTGCCTTCAGCCGCAAGTCCCTTGAATAGTTGTAAAATGTACTGTATTATCATCTAAAGTGCTAAATGCAGCTATAAATAATGAAAAAAAATAGGCTTTACGAGAATATTGTAGCATTTGCATTGTACAGCTACGGTATCTAGGGTTTTTAAAGTATTCTTCACGGTTGTAAGTTATGTTAACTGGATTTCAAAATTTTTAACTTTGGCTTCTGCCCCCTCGCCCCCCGAGCTCTCCTGCGTTCCCAGAAGACGGTATTATTCGTTTTCAAGCGCTTACAGTCCGAGACACATTGTGTTGACGTATCCCAAATACGACTCTCTGTGCTCACAAGGTTTTCTTGTGTTTTTGCTTGACGTGAAACGTCTTTAAACTGTTTGCTACAGTCGCACGTAATGAAAACATGCTATAGCTTTATACTTACATCTTTGCAACCGTACCACCCACATGCCTTGCTATATGATTGTGCAGAGGGAATGCACCCCTAAACAATCATGTATGTTTCGCGTGCATAGATATTGCCCTTGTCGCGCCGCGCATGACGCAATCGGATATAAATTGAGCCTTTTGGTCGTCGCTCAGAGAATCATATGGCGGCGCGGTACGTTTGTCGATCTGAGTGGGAGTGGTCGCGTTTCAAGATCTTACCATGTCATTGTAGGTATACTTCATCAAACTCAAAACTGTGCTCATCGGGAGCTACAAGGCATGCAAGTGAGCAATTTTTGAGGAAATATTCCACACTCCCTCGGTGATGCATGGCGTTCCCGCGTTCAGGACCCTAGGATCCAGAAATGGCTTGAAGAGACTCAGGAAACAAGACAGAGAGGTGTCAATTTGCACCATCTACGTTTTACAAAGGCGGACTCACTGCGAATACGCAGCGATCACGATTGCAAGATTACACCGCAGGGTCACCACCATTTCCATAAGTTAGGCACGCAAGCTTTCTAATGCGTGAACTGAAGTCTTGCGCTTTACTTTGGTAGCGTTGTGTACATTAAAGAAGCCATTACTTGCATTTGGCGCGTACGCGGATAAAACCGCTCTCTGTTATCGATATCCTAACGGATGCTCTCGAGCAGTTCCGTGCACTCAGTGCCAGCTGCGATGTGAATATTTCAGTAAATCAATTGGAAAGACTTGTCAGAGCATGTATTCAACACTTTGTTCGGCCTAAAGTCAAAATAAAAAGGCCGCTATTTCGTGGATTACCAGAAAAGCCATACAGATATCCCGTCGTGTTAGAAGGCTTAGACGATCTAAAAGTTCCCA